>NC_143043.1:34102446-34277446 GCF_057628025.1 Oncorhynchus mykiss
ATGCTGTGATTTTAGGCTGGACTGGAGTAAACTGGCCTGGTTAAGCATCTTTTTAAATTCCCTGACAGCCATGACATCAACACAATGCTTAACCTTACTGGTTGTAGACTTTAGTCGAGGCTCCTTTCCAGAGAAAAGATTTCCTGAACTGCAGCGCTGCAATATAGAGACATCATTTATAACAGATCTGTCTCTGTCTCTTAACCCTCTCAAGTCTACCCTCTTTCCTCTCACTGGTCAGCACCATCCTTCCGGCTCTCCCTTCATCGCTACCTCTCTCCCTCCTTCCCCCGCTATACCTTATTCTGTCCATCCTGTTCTCCATCCATCCCTCCAGTCCTCTAGTTGGCTGGTAGCTGAGCAGCGTGAGAGACTGAGCAAAGGACAGAGTTTAACTAGCAGTAGGGGTCCCTCAATCTGACTGTCCAGCCTTCTCTGCCTGGACAAGCACGTTAGTTACGCTGGCACACACACACACACACACACACACACACACACACACACACACACACACACACACGGCATCCTGTGGCTAGCTCTAATTCAGCAGCTCAGTGCAGTAACAGATAGCAGTAAGTGGGTCAGTTAAACAGAAGGTGTGGTGTCAGAAAGCCCTCCCCTACAGGGTCGATTTACTGTGAACTCTGACTGACCCTTCTGAAGCAGCGCTGCACAATGGTTCTAAATCAGCTTGGCCGAAACCGTGTGAATTATGCTGGCAACTGTATTGATATGGGTGAGAGAGTGGAGAAACTATTGGGCTGGGTTTGCTGGGGTGGGTATGTACGACATGTTGGATAACATTGCCAGCTATAATTTTAGTAGGACATTGGTTTAACTGTACAGTGAAGCAGGGCTCATAGTACTAAGATTAAAAATTATTGTTGTTTGAATTTCACATTTCCCCAAACTCTTAATCTGTTCCATAGCAAGGCCAATCAGCAGAATGAGAGAATAGTGTCAGAGGTAGGAGAATTTAAACTCTTATTAGTCTGCATAACAGAAACTCTGTGCTATATTTTACACCCTTAAGGCGTTAGCATGCTTCAGTTCGGCTGGCGGCTAGCTGCAGTCGGCAAGGCGAACTGAATGAGTGAGTTCGCATACTCCCGTAACAGACATTTGCTTGATAAACTGAAAAAAATACCTTATTAAGTAAATAGTACTGTTTGTCCATTTTGAGATGCTGTAGCCTCAAAATATTCAGAATTAATCTAAGATAAATCTGTTATTAACTTTGACGTTTTTGCCGAGGATATCTAACTATTTTACATCTAACTAAGATGTTTGATGCAGTATTTTGAAAAAATGTAAACGAGTCTTCTCTCGTTAAGTGACAACCTAGACTTTACTGAATAATCCCTACTGTTGACCAATCACCGACGAAGGGGCGTAGACTTTGGCTTGCCTCAAGAAAAACATTTTACTTACTGAAACCCTTACTGAAGTGCAAAACGTCACAAAATGTCTAAAAATCATATATGTAGGAACTCTTGGGACCTATTTGGGCAGGGGAGCGTGGCGGACGCCATTAGACTCCATCACACCACACATCTACTCTAATATCAGCACACATCTACTCTAATATCAGCACACATCTACTCTAATATCAGCACACATCTACTCTAATATCAGCACACATCTACTCTAATATCAGCACACATCTACTCTAATATCAGCACACATCTACTCTAATATCAGCACACATCTACTCTAATATCACCACACATCTACTCTAATACCACCACACATCTACTCTAATATCACCACACATCTACTCTAATATCACCACACATCTACTCTAATATCACCACACATCTACTCTAATATCACCACACATCTACTCTAATATCACCACACATCTACTCTAATATCACCACACATCTACTCTAATATCACCACACATCTACTCTAATATCACCACACATCTACTCTAATATCACCACACATCTACTCTAATATCATCACACATCTACTCTAATACCACCACACATCTACTCTAATATCACCACACATCTACTCTAATACCACCACACATCTACTCTAATACCACCACACATCTACTCTAATACCACCACACATCTACTCTAATATCACCACACATCTACTCTAATATCACCACACATCTACTCTAATATCACAACACATCTACTCTAATATCACCACACATCTACTCTAATATCACCACACATCTACTCTAATATCACCACACATCTACTCTAATATCACCACACATCTACTCTAATACCACCACACATCTACTCTAATACCACCACACATCTACTCTAATATCACCACACATCTACTCTAATATCACCACACATCTACTCTAATATCACAACACATCTACTCTAATATCACCACACATCTACTCTAATATCACCACACATCTACTCTAATATCACCACACATCTACTCTAATATCACCACACATCTACTCTAATATCACCACACATCTACTCTAATATCAGCACACATCTACTCTAATATCACCACACATCTACTCTAATATCACCACACATCTACTCTAATATCACCACACATCTACTCTAATATCACCACACTTCAGAGGAAATGTGGAGGAGTGTGCATGTGTGACAGATTTAAAGAGACAAAGAAGAGTTTTATTTCTGTGTGATTGTGCTGTCTGTGTGTTTTATTATTCATCAGAGCTGTGGTTATTAGCTAGCACATCCCAGGCTTTCCATTCAACTGATATATGGTCATTGACCAGACAGAGGGGTTGGAGGGGGGGTGGGCAGAAAGCGACATACAGGCTGATTGATTGAAGGCATTTAATTCGGCATTGATCTGACTGTACATCTCCAAAGCTATTTAAAGTGTCATTATTCAGAGCTGTGCCCAAGTGTCTCTCCCCCCTCTCTCACTCGCTCCCTTCCTCTCTCCCTTGGTGTCTCACCCCTCAGTCACCCTATGAGACCCTGGTATGAATAATGTAGCATTAAGGGACGTGATTAGCTCTATGTGTGTGTGGACAGGGTGTTAGGGGCCCGGTGGTGTTGGCCCCTGGCCTCAATACCAAACAACCGTCTGTCTGCTGTCACACACACACACACACACACACACACACACACACACACACCTGACAGAGTCACAAACCAGACCCCGCGGAACTGTCTTGTTCTCTCTCTCTCCATCCCTCTCTCTTCCTCTCTCTCTCGCCCTCACTCTCCACCTGTCCCTCTCTACTGTCTCTTTGTCTCTCTTTCTCTCTGTCTCTCTCTCTGTCTCTCTCTGTCGCTCTCTCTCTCTCACTCACTCACTCACACACACACACACACACACACACACACACACACACACACACACACACACACACACATAGACATAGAGGCCTCTCTGATCTAGTTACTGTGATGAAAGGGTCATTTGAACGGGTTCATTTTATTGTGTGTGTGTGTGTGTGTGTGTGTGTGTGTGTGTGTGTGTGTGTGTGTGTGTGTGTGTGTGTGTGTGTGTGTGTGTGTGTGTGTGTGTGTGTGTGTGTGTGTGTCGGCCTACTGGTGAGGTCTTGATTTAGCTCTATTTCTTAAGCAGAGTGAAGGTTTATTTTTCAGATATGTCATGAATGAATCAGTAGAGGATGGTTAACCTCATCATTACACCATAGAGGTCAATACTGACACTAATACAGTTGCTAGTAAAATTCCTCTCCTTTAAGTGCTGTTCTTTTTTAAAACTTTGTTCAGTAACATTTAAATTAAAAAGAGGGCAGTCAGATGTTCTCACATACAGCATCCCAGTCTACACTCTTACAAAAAAGGGTTCCAAAGGGGTTCTTCGGCTGTCCCCTCTGCGTAAAGAGTTCTACATGGAACACCAAAGGGGTCCCCTATGGAGACAGCCGAAAAACCCTTTTAAGTTCTAGATAGCACCTTTCTAAGAGTGTAGGGAGGGGAGATTTGAACAGCATCCATCTTCTAGCCTGTCTGGTTTGTCTGTGTGATACCAGCCTGATAGTGATGTCAGAGAGAGCTGATGTTTTACAGAAGGAATCTATTACAGTATCGACCAGATGGGTTCTTAGGCGGCAATGAGAATTCCTCATCTCTCTCTCTCTCTCTCTATTCTCTCCTGGATATGGAGAGAGGGATGAGGTGATGGGTGGAGGAGGAATAGAGGAAGGATAGGACAGGAGTGTGATGTGATGGAGACGATGTGGGGAAACACACTGGGGAGATATGCTAGAGAGCTATAGGAGGTTCTGCTTTACAGTCGGGTCTATAGTGGTCTTATAGGAGAGTGGACAGGGAGAGCATGAGTGGGAGGATTTATATAGAACACTCTCGGCAGGTGTGTGTATATGTGTATGCGTGCGTCCGAGCGTGTGCGCGTGCGTGCGTGTGTGCAAGCTTGCGTCCTTCGTCTCCTCTCTCCTCCTCTCTTGTCACTGTTTGTTCCTCTCCTCTCTTCCCTCCCAGCCACGCCTGCTAATTGGCTGGCCTGTCGGAGGAGCTTGACGAGTTCTTACTGTCCCTCTCGTTTACTCTCCGCTTCAATCTGCTTCATTAAAAAGTTTATAAAACAACTTTGTTTGGAGATGAGCCATTTCACATAAACTACCTCAACTGTGATGCTGTGTGTGTTCGTTTCTTCATCCTCTCTGATGTATGAGTGAGTGTGTTCCCATTCCAGTTTGGTGCAGCTTTAAAACAAGAGGTGTTTTTCTTCATCTCTATGTGGACATGAGAGCCACTGACAGCTACAGACACATCACAGACCGACTGAAGCTGAAGCTTTTACTACTGACTCAGCAAGAAGAAAGTTCTGATGATATAAAACTTCTGTTTCTCCTGTCATAACTTTTTTGAGAACTTGCAGAATGCTTTGTTGGCCAATGAATGTGTGCTTTGTGTTTTTATGCTAGTATCAGGTGTCAAGCGTTGATCTCCAGCAATATTCACTACTGTGTGTTTAGCTCTGTAGTTGAAGTTCATTCCAGCAGCCAGTACTAGTACATCCTCTCCAAGCTGAGTGGATCCCATCCCACCCCATCACCCTTCATCACATCCCACCCATCGCATCCCACCCCATTCCATCCCACTGCTTTCCATCCCATCCCACCCCATTCCACCCCACCCCCTCACCCTTCATCACATCCCACCCATCACATCCCACCCCATTCCATCCCTCTGCTTTCCATCCCACCCCATTCCATACCACCCCACCCCACCCCATCACCCTTCATCACATCCCACCCATCACATCTCATCACATCCCACCCATCACCCTTCATCACATCCTACCCCATTCCATCCCACTGCTTTCCATCCCATCCCACTCCATTCCACCCCACCCCATCACCCTTCATCACATCCCACCCATCACATCCCACCCCATTCCATCCCACTGCTTTCCATCCCATCCCACTCCATTCCACCCCACCCCATCACCCTTCATCACATCCCACCCATCACATCCCACCCCATTCCATCCCACTGCTTTCCATCCCATCCCACCCCATTCCACCCCACCCCATCACCCTTCATCACATCCCACCCATCACATCCCACCCCATTCCATCCCTCTGCTTTCCATCCCACCCCATTCCATACCACCCCACCCCACCCCATCACCCTTCATCACATCCCACCCATCACATCTCATCACATCCCACCCATCACCCTTCATCACATCCCACCCCATCACATCCCACTCCATCACATCTCATCCCACCCCATCACATCCCACTTCATCACGTCTCATCCCACCCCATCACATCCCACCACATCCCACCCATCACATCTCATCCCACCCCATCACATCCCACTTCATCACATCCCACTTCATCACATCACATCTCATCCCACCCCATCACATCTCATCCCACCCCATCACATCCCACTTCATCACATCTCATCCCATCACATCCCATCACATCCCACCACATCCCATCACATCTCATCCCACCCCACCCCATCACATCTCATCCCACCCCATCACATCTCATCTCACCCCATCACATCTCATCCCACCCCATCACATCTCATCCCATCACATCCCACCCCATCACATCCCACCACATCCCATCTCATCCCATCACATCTCATCCCATCACATCACATCTCATCCCACCCCATCACATCTCATCCCACCCCACCCCATCACATCCCATCACATCCCATCACATCTCATCCCACCACATCACATCTCATCCCACCCCATCACATCCCACCACACCACATCACATCTCATCCCACCCCATCACATCACACCCCATCACACCCCACCACATCCCACCCCATCACACCCCACCGCATCCCATCACATCCCACCCCATCACACCCCACCCCACCACATCCCACCTCACACACTGTGTGTGTGTCTGTTACGCCTGCATAGAAAGTCCTATAGTATAGGAGGCCTGAACCACACAACCGTCTGTTGTCATGTGTGAAACAGGGGAGGGCAGGGTAACTAGTGTGAGATTTAATGAAGCTGCCATCTAGCTAATTATTAACTTTCTCTACTCAGTCATTAACAAGCTTTTTTGGGGGAGAGGAACTCAAATTGCCTGAGAGTTTTCATTTTGCTCTGGCAGTGCAGGTGTGTGTGTGTGCATGGTGCTGTCATTCTATGGTAATGATTTCAACCCCTATTATCACCCCTCTCTCCGTCCCTCTCTCCATCCCTCTCTCCTTATCTCTCGCTCCTCTTCAAGCAACAAGCTCTCGCAGAATCTGACGTTTTTCCATTTACGTCAGATTTTGAAGGTTAAGTGTAGGCATTCATTCTGAATGGTTAAGTTAAGGGTTAGGTTTGAGATATGGTAGATTATGTGTGCCAAGCATTGGGATTGAACATGCGACCCTTACGCCTATCTGCCATCCCTGTCCACAACGCCCAAGAAAAACCCAAGCCCACGTGATGGTAATAGTGCTCACTGTTGCCCCTAGTGGCCGGTTTTGAAGTCATCTCCCGATGTCCTTCTAATCTGGACGGACGTTGAATTTCGCAGTGGATCTTGAGCGACCTGGCTGCGTCAAGGCCGCCTCTGCCAACCAGGCATGTAAAATCTCTCTTATTCTCTCCCCTTCTCCCCTCTGTGCCCCGGACAATCTTCCTATGACAGAGTATGATAGACAGGCCTCTTACTGAGGGGCATTTAGTGGCGACAAGCCAAATTGCACACCCCACCTGTGTGTGTGTGTGTGTGTTTGTGTTTATGTGTGTGTCCAGCTGTGATGGTGACACCTGTAATTTGGGAGCTGGCGGTCAACATGATTAAAGAGCCACAGGAAACCTTCACACACCCAGTTCAGGTGGCACAGACAGGACTCTACTGACACACAATGTAGCTCCACGCAGAGTCTGAAGAAAGACCTTGGATAGGATGTTAACACACAGACTAGTGTTGTCGCCATACCAGAATTTTGACTTAGATACCGATACCAGGTACTGTTGTCACGATACCAACATTTTACACAATATGATACCAAGCCAAGTATCACGATACTGAGTACTATGGTGGGAAAAAATCTGTGGCCTAGCTTCCTGTTTGCCCCGGACACTTGTTCCTGTTTTCTAAACGTTCTCTAAAAACCTGAAATTCACACTTCTACTCAATACAACACATATTCAATTTAACTGCACACTGTTCCCTGTATAATAGAATGCTGCATAGAATGTCTGATTTGCTCATATTTGCAAAGCCCTGCCTGTGATTTGGCTGGAGGAATGGGAGGAAGGAGTGTACATGTCATTGTGTCAGTTAGGGGAAAACACTGCATGAAACCTTCTTTAATCTTCAGTTTACAGACACACACACTCTCTCTGTCTCCCTCATTCTCATAAACCCCCCCCCCCCCCCCCACTCTCTCTCCCACAAACACACATGGGAGAGAGAGCGACCCAAGATTAGTTATTTTTTAAATTTGTAAAAAATAAAAAAAAACTTTTCTCCACAATTTTGTGGTATCCAATTGTTAGTAATTACTATCTTGTCTCATCGCTACAACGGACCTCCCGGTCACGGCCGGCTGCGACAGAGCGCAAACCCAGAGTCTCTGGTGGCACAGCTAGCGCTGCGATCCAGTGCCCTAGACCACTGCACCACCCGGGAGGGAGGCCTTCGAGATTAGTTTTAAACGGCCGTGACATGGTTTGTGAAAGTATATAAAACGTTTGCAAATCCCAATAAAAAGTTAACTCTGATAATATTGATTTAATTGTTTAGGCTAGAGACTAGACCTCTGGTGATATGGGTCATATTGTTTTAACTGTTTAGGCTAGAGACTAGACCTCTGGTAATATGGGTCATATTGTTTTAACTGTTTAGGCTAGAGACTAGACCTCTGGTAATATGGGTCATATTGTTTTAACTGTTTAGGCTAGAGACTAGACCTGGTAATATATTGTTTTAACTGTTTAGGCTAGAGACTAGACCTCTGGTAATATGGGTCATATTGTTTTAACTGTTTAGGCTACAGACTAGACCTCTGGTAATATGGGTCATTGTTTTAACTGTTTAGGCTACAGACTAGACCTCTGGTAATATGGGTCATATTGTTTTAACTGTTTAGGCTACAGACTAGACCTCTGGTAATATGGGTCATTGTTTTAACTGTTTAGGCTACAGACTAGACCTCTGGTAATATGGGTCATATTGTTTTAACTGTTTAGGCTAGAGACTAGACCTGGTAATATGGGTCATATTGTTTTAACTGTTTAGGCTACAGACTAGACCTCTGGTAATATGGGTCATATTGTTTTAACTGTTTAGGCTAGAGACTAGACCTCTGGTAATATGGGTCATATTGTTTTAACTGTTTAGGCTACAGACTAGACCTGGTAATATGGGTCATATTGTTTTAACTGTTTAGGCTAGAGACTAGACCTCTGGTAATATGGGTCATATTGTTTTAACTGTTTAGGCTACAGACTAGACCTGGTAATATGGGTCATATTGTTTTAACTGTTTAGGCTAGAGACTAGACCTGGTAATATGGGTCATATTGTTTTAACTGTTTAGGCTACAGACTAGACCTCTGGTAATATGGGTCATATTGTTTTAACTGTTTAGGCTAGAGACTAGACCTCTGGTAATATGGGTCATATTGTTTTAACTGTTTAGGCTAGAGACTAGACCTCTGGTAATATGGGTCATATTGTTTTAACTGTTTAGGCCAGAGACTAGACCTCTGGTAATATGGGTCATATTGTTTTAACTGTTTAGGCTAGAGACTAGACCTGGTAATATGGGTCATATTGTTTTAACTGTTTAGGCTAGAGACTAGACCTCTGGTAATATGGGTCATATTGTTTTAACTGTTTAGGCTACAGACTAGACCTGGTAATATGGGTCATATTGTTTTAACTGTTTAGGCTAGAGACTAGACCTTTGGTAATATGGGTCATATTGTTTTAACTGTTTAGGCTAGAGACTAGACCTCTGGTAATATGGGTCATATTGTTTTAACTGTTTAGGCTAGAGACTAGACCTCTGGTAAAATGGGTCATATTGTTTTAACTGTTTAGGCTACAGACTAGACCTGGTATTATGGGTCATATTGTTTTAACTGTTTAGGCTAGAGACTAGACCTCTGGTCATATGGGTCATATTGTTTTAACTGTTTAGGCTACAGACTAGACCTGGTAATATGGGTCATATTGTTTTAACTGTTTTGGCTACAGACTAGACCTGGTAATATGGGTCATATTGTTTTAACTGTTTAGGCTAGAGACTAGACCTCTGGTAATATGGGTCATATTGTTTTAACTGTTTAGGCTAGAGACTAGACCTCTGGTAATATGGGTCATATTGTTTTAACTGTTTAGGCTAGAGACTAGACCTGGTAATATGGGTCATATTGTTTTAACTGTTTAGGCTACAGACTAGACCTCTGGTAATATGGGTCATATTGTTTTAACTGTTTAGGCTAGAGACTAGACCTCTGGTAATATGTGTCATATTGTTTTAACTGTTTAGGCTAGAGACTAGACCTCTGGTAATATGGGTCATATTGTTTTAACTGTTTAGGCTAGAGACTAGACCTGGTAATATGGGTCATATTGTTTTAACTGTTTAGGCTACAGACTAGACCTCTGGTAATATGGGTCATATTGTTTTAACTGTTTAGGCTAGAGACTAGACCTCTGGTAATATGGGTCATATTGTTTTAACTGTTTAGGCTACAGACTAGACCTCTGGTAATATGGGTCATATTGTTTTAACTGTTTAGGCTAGAGACTAGACCTCTGGTAATATGGGTCATATTGTTTTAACTGTTTAGGCTAGAGACTAGACCTCTGGTAATATGGGTCATATTGTTTTAACTGTTTAGGCTAGAGACTAGACCTGGTAATATGGGTCATATTGTTTTAACTGTTTAGGCTACAGACTAGACCTCTGGTAATATGGGTCATATTGTTTTAACTGTTTAGGCTACAGACTAGACCTCTGGTAATATGGGTCATATTGTTTTAACTGTTTAGGCTAGAGACTAGACCTCTGGTAATATGGGTAATATTGTTTTAACTGTTTAGGCTAGAGACTAGACCTCTGGTAATATGGGTCATATTGTTTTAACTGTTTAGGCTAGAGACTAGACCTCTGGTAATATGGGTCATATTGTTTTAACTGTTTAGGCTACAGACTATACCTGGTAATATGGGTCATATTGTTTTAACTGTTTAGGCTACAGACTAGACTTGGTAATATGGGTCATATTGTTTTAACTGTTTAGGCTACAGACTAGACCTGGTAATATGGGTCATATTGTTTTAACTGTTTAGGCTACAGACTAGACCTCTGGTAATATGGGTCATATTGTTTTAACTGTTTAGGCTACAGACTAGACCTGGTAATATGGGTCATATTGTTTTAACTGTTTAGGCTACAGACTAGACCTCTGGTAATATGGGTCATATTGTTTTAACTGTTTAGGCTACAGACTAGACCTGGTAATATGGGTCATATTGTTTTAACTGTTTAGGCTACAGACTAGACCTGGTAATATGGATCATATTGTTTTAACTGTTTAGGCTAGAGACTAGACCTGGTAATGTGGGTCATATTGTTTTAACTGTTTAGGCTAGAGACTAGACCTCTGGTAATATGGGTCATATTGTTTTAACTGTTTAGGCTAGAGACTAGACCTCTGGTAATATGGGTCATATTGTTTTAACTGTTTAGGCTAGAGACTAGACCTCTGGTAATATTGGTCATATTGTTTTAACTGTTTAAGCTAGAGACTAGACCTGGTAATATGGGTCATATTGTTTTAACTGTTTAGGCAAGAGACTAGACCTCTGGTAATATGGGTCATATTGTTTTAACTGTTTAGGCTAGAGACTAGACCTCTGGTAATATGGGTCATATTGTTTTAACTGTTTAGGCTAGAGACTAGAACTCTGGTAATATGGGTAATATTGTTTTAACTGTTTAGGCTAGAGACTAGAACTCTGGTAATATGGGTCATATTGTTTTAACTGTTTAGGCTAGAGACTAGACCTCTGGTAATATGGGTCATATTGTTTTAACTGTTTAGGCTAGAGACTAGAACTCTGGTAATATGGGTCATATTGTTTTAACTGTTTAGGCTAGAGACTAGACCTGGTAATATGGGTCATATTGTTTTAACTGTTTAGGCTAGAGACTAGACCTGGTAATATGGGTCATATTGTTTTAACTGTTTAGGCTAGAGACTAGACCTGGTATTATGGGTCATATTGTTTTAACTGTTTAGGCTACAGACTAGACCTGGTAATATGGGTCATATTGTTTTAACTGTTTAGGCTACAGACTAGACCTGGTAATATGGGTCATATTGTTTTAACTGTTTAGGCTAGAGACTAGACCTGGTAATATGGGTCATATTGTTTTAACTGTTTAGGCTAGAGACTAGACCTGGTAATATGGGTCATATTGTTTTAACTGTTTAGGCTACAGACTAGACCTGGTAATATGGGTCATATTGTTTTAACTGTTTAGGCTACAGACTAGACCTGGTAATATGGGTCATATTGTTTTAACTGTTTAGGCTAGAGACTAGACCTCTGGTAATATGGGTCATATTGTTTTAACTGTTTAGGCTAGAGACTAGACCTCTGGTAATATGGGTCATATTGTTTTAACTGTTTAGGCTAGAGACTAGACCTCTGGTAATATGGGTCATATTGTTTTAACTGTTTAGGCTAGAGACTAGACCTCTGGTAATATGGGTCATATTGTTTTAACTGTTTAGGCTACAGACTAGACCTGGTAATATGGGTCATATTGTTTTAACTGTTTAGGCTACAGACTAGACTTGGTAATATGTGTCATTGTTTTAACTGTTTAGGCTAGAGACTAGACCTGGTAATATGGGTCATATTGTTTTAACTGTTTAGGCTAGAGACTAGACCTCTGGTAATATGGGTCATATTGTTTTAACTGTTTAGGCTACAGACTAGACCTGGTAATATGGGTCATATTGTTTTAACTGTTTAGGCTAGAGACTAGACCTCTGGTAATATGGGTCATATTGTTTTAACTGTTTAGGCTAGAGACTAGACCTCTGGTAATATGGGTCATATTGTTTTAACTGTTTAGGCTAGAGACTAGACCTCTGGTAATATGGGTCATATTGTTTTAACTGTTTAGGCTAGAGATTAGACCTCTGGTAATATGGGTCATATTGTTTTAACTGTTTAGGCTAGAGACTAGACCTCAGGTAATATGGGTCATATTGTTTTAACTGTTTAGGCTACAGACTAGACCTGGTAATATGGGTCATATTGTTTTAACTGTTTAGGCTAGAGACTAGACCTGGTAATATGGGTCATATTGTTTTAACTGTTTAGGCTACAGACTAGACCTCTGGTAATATGGGTCATATTGTTTTAACTGTTTAGGCTACAGACTAGACCTCTGGTAATATGGGTCATATTGTTTTAACTGTTTAGGCTAGAGACTAGACCTCTGGTAATATGGGTAATATTGTTTTAACTGTTTAGGCTAGAGACTAGACCTCAGGTAATATGGGTCATATTGTTTTAACTGTTTAGGCTACAGACTAGACCTGGTAATATGGGTCATATTGTTTTAACTGTTTAGGCTAGAGACTAGACCTGGTAATATGGGTCATATTGTTTTAACTGTTTAGGCTACAGACTAGACCTCTGGTAATATGGGTCATATTGTTTTAACTGTTTAGGCTACAGACTAGACCTGGTAATATGGGTCATATTGTTTTAACTGTTTAGGCTACAGACTAGACCTGGTAATATGGGTCATATTGTTTTAACTGTTTAGGCTAGAGACTAGACCTGGTAATATGGGTCATATTGTTTTAACTGTTTAGGCTAGAGACTAGACCTCTGGTAATATGGGTCATATTGTTTTAACTGTTTAGGCTACAGACTATACCTGGTAATATGGGTCATATTGTTTTAACTGTTTAGGCTACAGACTAGACCTGGTAATATGGATCATATTGTTTTAACTGTTTAGGCTAGAGACTAGACCTGGTAATGTGGGTCATATTGTTTTAACTGTTTAGGCTAGAGACTAGACCTCTGGTAATATGGGTCATATTGTTTTAACTGTTTAGGCTAGAGACTAGACCTCTGGTAATATGGGTCATATTGTTTTAACTGTTTAGGCTAGAGACTAGACCTCTGGTAATATTGGTCATATTGTTTTAACTGTTTAAGCTAGAGACTAGACCTGGTAATATGGGTCATATTGTTTTAACTGTTTAGGCAAGAGACTAGACCTCTGGTAATATGGGTCATATTGTTTTAACTGTTTAGGCTAGAGACTAGACCTCTGGTAATATGGGTCATATTGTTTTAACTGTTTAGGCTAGAGACTAGAACTCTGGTAATATGGGTAATATTGTTTTAACTGTTTAGGCTAGAGACTAGAACTCTGGTAATATGGGTCATATTGTTTTAACTGTTTAGGCTAGAGACTAGACCTCTGGTAATATGGGTCATATTGTTTTAACTGTTTAGGCTAGAGACTAGAACTCTGGTAATATGGGTCATATTGTTTTAACTGTTTAGGCTAGAGACTAGACCTGGTAATATGGGTCATATTGTTTTAACTGTTTAGGCTAGAGACTAGACCTGGTAATATGGGTCATATTGTTTTAACTGTTTAGGCTAGAGACTAGACCTGGTATTATGGGTCATATTGTTTTAACTGTTTAGGCTACAGACTAGACCTGGTAATATGGGTCATATTGTTTTAACTGTTTAGGCTACAGACTAGACCTGGTAATATGGGTCATATTGTTTTAACTGTTTAGGCTAGAGACTAGACCTGGTAATATGGGTCATATTGTTTTAACTGTTTAGGCTAGAGACTAGACCTGGTAATATGGGTCATATTGTTTTAACTGTTTAGGCTACAGACTAGACCTGGTAATATGGGTCATATTGTTTTAACTGTTTAGGCTACAGACTAGACCTGGTAATATGGGTCATATTGTTTTAACTGTTTAGGCTAGAGACTAGACCTCTGGTAATATGGGTCATATTGTTTTAACTGTTTAGGCTAGAGACTAGACCTCTGGTAATATGGGTCATATTGTTTTAACTGTTTAGGCTAGAGACTAGACCTCTGGTAATATGGGTCATATTGTTTTAACTGTTTAGGCTAGAGACTAGACCTCTGGTAATATGGGTCATATTGTTTTAACTGTTTAGGCTACAGACTAGACCTGGTAATATGGGTCATATTGTTTTAACTGTTTAGGCTACAGACTAGACTTGGTAATATGTGTCATTGTTTTAACTGTTTAGGCTAGAGACTAGACCTGGTAATATGGGTCATATTGTTTTAACTGTTTAGGCTAGAGACTAGACCTCTGGTAATATGGGTCATATTGTTTTAACTGTTTAGGCTACAGACTAGACCTGGTAATATGGGTCATATTGTTTTAACTGTTTAGGCTAGAGACTAGACCTCTGGTAATATGGGTCATATTGTTTTAACTGTTTAGGCTAGAGACTAGACCTCTGGTAATATGGGTCATATTGTTTTAACTGTTTAGGCTAGAGACTAGACCTCTGGTAATATGGGTCATATTGTTTTAACTGTTTAGGCTAGAGATTAGACCTCTGGTAATATGGGTCATATTGTTTTAACTGTTTAGGCTAGAGACTAGACCTCAGGTAATATGGGTCATATTGTTTTAACTGTTTAGGCTACAGACTAGACCTGGTAATATGGGTCATATTGTTTTAACTGTTTAGGCTAGAGACTAGACCTGGTAATATGGGTCATATTGTTTTAACTGTTTAGGCTACAGACTAGACCTCTGGTAATATGGGTCATATTGTTTTAACTGTTTAGGCTACAGACTAGACCTCTGGTAATATGGGTCATATTGTTTTAACTGTTTAGGCTAGAGACTAGACCTCTGGTAATATGGGTAATATTGTTTTAACTGTTTAGGCTAGAGACTAGACCTCAGGTAATATGGGTCATATTGTTTTAACTGTTTAGGCTACAGACTAGACCTGGTAATATGGGTCATATTGTTTTAACTGTTTAGGCTAGAGACTAGACCTGGTAATATGGGTCATATTGTTTTAACTGTTTAGGCTACAGACTAGACCTCTGGTAATATGGGTCATATTGTTTTAACTGTTTAGGCTACAGACTAGACCTGGTAATATGGGTCATATTGTTTTAACTGTTTAGGCTACAGACTAGACCTGGTAATATGGGTCATATTGTTTTAACTGTTTAGGCTAGAGACTAGACCTGGTAATATGGGTCATATTGTTTTAACTGTTTAGGCTAGAGACTAGACCTCTGGTAATATGGGTCATATTGTTTTAACTGTTTAGGCTACAGACTATACCTGGTAATATGGGTCATATTGTTTTAACTGTTTAGGCTACAGACTAGACCTGGTAATATGGATCATATTGTTTTAACTGTTTAGGCTAGAGACTAGACCTGGTAATGTGGGTCATATTGTTTTAACTGTTTAGGCTAGAGACTAGACCTCTGGTAATATGGGTCATATTGTTTTAACTGTTTAGGCTAGAGACTAGACCTCTGGTAATATGGGTCATATTGTTTTAACTGTTTAGGCTAGAGACTAGACCTCTGGTAATATTGGTCATATTGTTTTAACTGTTTAAGCTAGAGACTAGACCTGGTAATATGGGTCATATTGTTTTAACTGTTTAGGCAAGAGACTAGACCTCTGGTAATATGGGTCATATTGTTTTAACTGTTTAGGCTAGAGACTAGACCTCTGGTAATATGGGTCATATTGTTTTAACTGTTTAGGCTAGAGACTAGAACTCTGGTAATATGGGTAATATTGTTTTAACTGTTTAGGCTAGAGACTAGAACTCTGGTAATATGGGTCATATTGTTTTAACTGTTTAGGCTAGAGACTAGACCTCTGGTAATATGGGTCATATTGTTTTAACTGTTTAGGCTAGAGACTAGAACTCTGGTAATATGGGTCATATTGTTTTAACTGTTTAGGCTAGAGACTAGACCTGGTAATATGGGTCATATTGTTTTAACTGTTTAGGCTAGAGACTAGACCTGGTAATATGGGTCATATTGTTTTAACTGTTTAGGCTAGAGACTAGACCTGGTATTATGGGTCATATTGTTTTAACTGTTTAGGCTACAGACTAGACCTGGTAATATGGGTCATATTGTTTTAACTGTTTAGGCTACAGACTAGACCTGGTAATATGGGTCATATTGTTTTAACTGTTTAGGCTAGAGACTAGACCTGGTAATATGGGTCATATTGTTTTAACTGTTTAGGCTAGAGACTAGACCTGGTAATATGGGTCATATTGTTTTAACTGTTTAGGCTACAGACTAGACCTGGTAATATGGGTCATATTGTTTTAACTGTTTAGGCTACAGACTAGACCTGGTAATATGGGTCATATTGTTTTAACTGTTTAGGCTAGAGACTAGACCTCTGGTAATATGGGTCATATTGTTTTAACTGTTTAGGCTAGAGACTAGACCTCTGGTAATATGGGTCATATTGTTTTAACTGTTTAGGCTAGAGACTAGACCTCTGGTAATATGGGTCATATTGTTTTAACTGTTTAGGCTAGAGACTAGACCTCTGGTAATATGGGTCATATTGTTTTAACTGTTTAGGCTACAGACTAGACCTGGTAATATGGGTCATATTGTTTTAACTGTTTAGGCTACAGACTAGACTTGGTAATATGTGTCATTGTTTTAACTGTTTAGGCTAGAGACTAGACCTGGTAATATGGGTCATATTGTTTTAACTGTTTAGGCTAGAGACTAGACCTCTGGTAATATGGGTCATATTGTTTTAACTGTTTAGGCTACAGACTAGACCTGGTAATATGGGTCATATTGTTTTAACTGTTTAGGCTAGAGACTAGACCTCTGGTAATATGGGTCATATTGTTTTAACTGTTTAGGCTAGAGACTAGACCTCTGGTAATATGGGTCATATTGTTTTAACTGTTTAGGCTAGAGACTAGACCTCTGGTAATATGGGTCATATTGTTTTAACTGTTTAGGCTAGAGATTAGACCTCTGGTAATATGGGTCATATTGTTTTAACTGTTTAGGCTAGAGACTAGACCTCAGGTAATATGGGTCATATTGTTTTAACTGTTTAGGCTACAGACTAGACCTGGTAATATGGGTCATATTGTTTTAACTGTTTAGGCTTGAGACTAGACCTCTGGTAATATGGGTCATATTGTTTTAACTGTTTAGGCTACAGACTAGACCTGGTAATATGGGTCATATTGTTTTAACTGTTTAGGCTACAGACTAGACCTGGTAATATGGGTCATATTGTTTTAACTGTTTAGGCTACAGACTAGACCTGGTAAT
Organism: Oncorhynchus mykiss; assembly: GCF_057628025.1. Classification (NCBI taxonomy): domain Eukaryota; kingdom Metazoa; phylum Chordata; class Actinopteri; order Salmoniformes; family Salmonidae; genus Oncorhynchus; species Oncorhynchus mykiss. The sequence continues at coordinate 34,120,271 of NC_143043.1, forward strand.
ATGGGTCATATTGTTTTAACTGTTTAGGCTACAGACTAGACCTGGTAATATGGGTCATATTGTTTTAACTGTTTAGGCTAGAGACTAGACCTTAGGTAATATGGGTCATATTGTTTTAACTGTTTAGGCTAGAGACTAGACCTCTGGTAATATGGGTCATATTGTTTTAACTGTTTAGGCTAGAGACTAGACCTCAGGTAATATGGGTCATATTGTTTTAACTGTTTAGGCTACAGACTAGACCTGGTATTATGGGTCATATTGTTTTAACTGTTTAGGCTAGAGACTAGACCTCTGGTAATATGGGTCATATTGTTTTAACTGTTTAGGCTACAGACTAGACCTGGTAATATGGGTCATATTGTTTTAACTGTTTAGGCTACAGACTAGACCTGGTAATATGGGTCATATTGTTTTAACTGTTTAGGCTAGAGACTAGACCTCAGGTAATATGGGTCATATTGTTTTAACTGTTTAGGCTAGAGACTAGACCTCTGGTAATATGGGTCATATTGTTTTAACTGTTTAGGCTAGAGACTAGACCTTTGGTAATATGGGTCATATTGTTTTAACTGTTTAGGCTACAGACTAGACCTGGTAATATGGGTCATATTGTTTTAACTGTTTAGGCTAGAGACTAGACCTCTGGTAATATGGGTCATATTGTTTTAACTGTTTAGGCTAGAGACTAGACCTGGTAATATGGGTCATATTGTTTTAACTGTTTAGGCTAGAGACTAGACCTCTGGTAATATGGGTCATATTGTTTTAACTGTTTAGGCTACAGACTAGACCTGGTAATATGGGTCATATTGTTTTAACTGTTTAGGCTACAGACTAGACCTGGTAATATGGGTCATATTGTTTTAACTGTTTAGGCTACAGACTAGACCTCTGGTAATATGGGTCATATTGTTTTAACTGTTTAGGCTACAGACTAGACCTGGTAATATGGGTCATATTGTTTTAACTGTTTAGGCCACAGACTAGACCTCTGGTAATATGGGTCATATTGTTTTAACTGTTTAGGCTAGAGACTAGACCTCAGGTAATATGGGTCATATTGTTTTAACTGTTTAGGCTAGAGACTAGACCTGGTAATATGGGTCATATTGTTTTAACTGTTTAGGCTACAGACTAGACCTGGTAATATGGGTCATATTGTTAACTGTTTAGGCTAGAGACTAGACCTGGTAATATGGGTCATATTGTTTTAACTGTTTAGGCTACAGACTAGACCTGGTAATATGGGTCATATTGTTTTAACTGTTTAGGCTACAGACTAGACCTGGTAATATGGGTCATATTGTTTTAACTGTTTAGGCTAGAGACTAGACCTCTGGTAATATGGGTCATATTGTTTTAACTGTTTAGGCTAGAGACTAGACCTCTGGTAATATGGGTCATATTGTTTTAACTGTTTAGGCTAGAGACTAGACCTCTGGTAATATGGGTCATATTGTTTTAACTGTTTAGGCTAGAGACTAGACCTCTGGTAATATGGGTCATATTGTTTTAACTGTTTAGGCTAGAGACTAGACCTGGTAATATGGGTCATATTGTTTTAACTGTTTAGGCTACAGACTAGACCTGGTAATATGGGTCATATTGTTTTAACTGTTTAGGCTAGAGACTAGACCTCAGGTAATATGGGTCATATTGTTTTAACTGTTTAGGCTAGAGACAAGCAGTTTTCTTTGCTGTAAAGCTGAAATCATGCCTGTCGCGAAGCGGTGCTCCATTTTCCCTCTGACACTGCGGATGCATGAAAGTGAACTTGCAAAGTCTACTCTGACTGGTCTGTGCTCTTGGTTACAAGAGGCAATGAAATTATACAATGTATCAACATTCCTCGCCTTGCGCGCAGCTCCAATGTGACCAATGTGCAAATCACTGCTAAATGACATTAAGAAAACAACCGACAGAGGAATAGATGTGCATGAGGAGCGGATGGAGAGAAGCAGGTAAGTGAGGGCTGGTATGGGATACGGTTGGCTGATTTACAGCTGCCACACCTGATATGTGCTTAGTTAAATAAAGGTGAAATAAAAATACATAAATTAAAGTGAAGTGGATATTATTGGACCAGTGCATACAAGAGTCTAGTGGCTGTTGCTTGAATTTATAAAAGAAAACGGACTTTCTAAACATGTTATAAAAGGCGCCAGCGGGTTCTATATATCGGTAGGAATATGTGGTAGTATCATATGAAACGGTACTACTGTATATTAAAATGAGTTATTATATTATAATACGTATCAAACCAGATCAACTCAGCTACTACGCTCTTCAATCATTGGGCATCTTTTGAGTTCGTTTACATTATGTTTTTACATCAACATTTTTCAGAGACAGCCCATGTATGCATGAATTAATTAATTCTACAATCATACAATCAATTTCACTTTGTTTATAGCAATCTAACTACAACATTTAATGGGAATAGTTTATTCGAATAGTACATCTCTATTGATAAACTGGGTAAATTAAGACGTATCCTAGGCCTATTCACACTACAGGTGAATGCATATTCAATAGGAGTTTGTGCATGCATTGAGTTATTGAGCTTGTTTTGGCTGATTTCATGGGGCTACAGATGACAAAACAATCTGTTTCTCTTCCATTTGTGACTTATTTTATTGTACTGATCAGCTACATTTGCATAGAATCTTATCTTATTTTATAAAAGTGTGCGCTGTCTCTTTAACCAGTAATGGCATTCATGAGGCAAGAGGTGGGCAGCCTGTTGAAGCAGTGATGCCAACTTAGCAATTTTGTTGTCAGATTTAGCAACTTTTTAGGCTACAGCACCTAGCAACAAATTTAGCTACTTTTAAAAATGTATTTGGAACTTTTAGCAACTTTTGAAAAGTGACTAAAATGCTAAAATGCAGCATTTTCCCTCTAAATGACACAAAAACAATTTTCTCTGTGACACGCGGTCACAACACGCGCCTGGCTGCAAAAGTGCATTGTGAGTGACGTCAGCAGCAGGCGCTCAGCACGTGCACCGGCTCAGCACGTGCACCGGCTCAGCACGTGCACCGGCTCAGCACGTGCACCGGCAGCAGCAGGCCAGTAGCAATTTCAACAAATTGCAAATCATTGTTGGCTGACTGCAGCAGCAGTAGCACGGATTCAACGAGCCAAACCCAATGAATGTAGTTGGTCAAGAATGTTTGATCTTGAACAGAACTTACAACATCAAACAACATGTCTCAATCAACATTTTACAGCCAGAAGTACATAAAAGAGTGGGACTCTGTACCTGAACAAGTGTCAAATCATATTTTTTGCCGAAATGGCCAGTCAATTTGAGTAACGTTATTGTGTATTCTACGTAATGACGCAGTTTTACGTTATCACGCAATGACATCCCAACGTCATTTAGCAACAAATCAACCTGCCTCTAGCAACTTACCCTGAAAATTAGTTAAGTTAAAGCCCTATTGACACACACAGTCAGTTCTCTGAGGCAATAGATACTTTTTGGGAGAGACATGAGAGGGAGACCGATTTTAAGTAAATGAATAATGTTTTGGTAGCAATCAGCTTTGAAATCAGTATATTTTGCTTTATGGTTTGCAAACAAAGTACTAGGATGGTGCATTGATGTTAGCTTTAGCTATTAGCTTTAGCTGTCAGCTAGCAAGGACATTTACCATTAGCTTCCAGCTTTGTAGACTATCTTCTTCCATTGTAAATTGTTCTAGCCTGTATGGACATTGTTTTGCGGACAGTAATTAACAGTCTCAACATTTCTACAGGTCGTGTCACATTATTCATGTGTGTTAACTTGTGTGCAGCATGAGTTGGGAGCTAACATGATGCAGCCTAGCAATGAGTAAGTGGAGCAGACACCGTGCACACTATAGTAAGGGGTCGGCTGTATTGATAGATGGGCTTGATCCATGAGACATATCTGACAGAAGTAAGAAAAGTAACACAAATTCTAGTAACCAACTGTTTTTCATGTTCCAGTATCGAATAAATATCAACGATGGCACAGACGCACACACATTCCTATTAGGTTCAATCTGATTTAATTCCTACGCCACCGTTCGTTCTTATCACACCCTATAAAAACAACGTATTAAAGCGGAATGAATATATTATTGAAGGATTTGGAAATGTAGCACCCATCAGCTCCTTTCCCCATAAGCGGTAATTGATATTTGAGGGCTGTTTTGCACCGAGCCTTTCTGAAATGAGTTTTACAGTGTACTGAAAAGAGCTGAGGCGGTTGAAATAGAATAGGCTGTGTGTTGGTGCATTAGAGAATGCGATTACCCAGACACGTAATGGACCAGTTATTAAACACTATTACACACTATACATCAGAGCTGCCTCTCAGGCACACACACCATATTGTACTGCAGAGTGGGTAAGTGTGCGTGCTTGCATTCGTGCATGCGTTTTTGTGTCAGAAACAGAACAAAAGCTACTGTAAGCCAAGACGCCGGATTGAAAATTAGATGGGGAAATTAGACGCCCAATTGACGTTAATGCGTATGTACTTTCTCTGCATTACATGATGTGTTAAGGTGACGGGTTTCATCTTAACGGTGTGGTAGACCTTGTGTTACATGGACTGACATTTTGTATCCCTGACATTTGTCTACATCAGCTCCTTAAGTTGATTATATTACCTCTCTAACACCAGCTTAATATGGTAAAGATGACTTTTAACAGTCTGCATGTTTTGTGTGTGTTTTGTGTTTAGTTTATTAGGTACACCACCCTGTTAACGAGTCATGTGGCCATGGCTTGCTATATAAAGCAGGCAGACTGGCATTGAGGCATTCAGTTACTGTGCGATGGAACGTTAGAATGGGCAAAACGAGTGACCTAAGCGACTTTGAGCGTGGTATGATCATCAGTCCCAGGCACGCCGGTTCCAGTATCTCAGAACAGGCCGGCCTGTTCACACACGACACACGACATTGTCTAGAGTTTTACTGAGAATGGTGCGACAAACAAAGTCATCCAGTCGGCGGCAGTCCTGTGGGCAAAAACAGCTGGTTTCTCGGCAGGATAGAACAGCAGCCTCTGGTAAGACAAGGGGTGGCGGTCTATGTATATTTGTAAACAACAGCTGGTGCACAAAATCAAAGGAAGTCTCGAGGTTTTGCTCGCCTGAGGTAGAGTTCCTCATGATAAGCTGTAGACCACACTATTTACCAAGAGAGTTTTTATCTATATTCTTCTTAGCCGTCGTTACCACCACAAACCAATGCTGGCACTAAGACCACACTGAATGAGCTGTATACGGCCATAAGCAAACAGGAAAACGCCCATCCAGAGGCAGCGTCCTTGTGCCCGGGGACTTTAATGCAGGGAAACTTTCATCCATTTTACCTAATTTCTACCAGCATGTTTAATGTGCAACCAGAGGGAAGAAACTCTAGACCACCTCTACACCACACACAGAGATGAGTACCAAGCTCTCCCTCGCCCTCCATTTGGCAAATCTGACCATAATTATATCTTCCTGATTCCTGCTAACAAGCTAAAAACTAAAGCAGGAAGCACCAGTGACTCGGTCAATAAGAAAGTGGTCAGATGAAGCAGATGCTAAGCTACAGGATTATTTTGATAGCACAGACTATGTTCTGGGATTCTTCCGATGGCATTGAGGAGTACAGCACATCAGTCATTGGCTTAATCAATAAGTGCATCGGTGACGTTGTCCCTACAGTGACCGTACGTACATACCCCAACCAGTAACTGTGGATTACAGGCAACATCCGCACTGAGCTAAAGGGTAGAGCTGCCACTTTCAAGGAGCGGGACTCTAACCCGGGAGCATATAAGAAATCCTCAGACGACAAACCATCAAACAGGCAAAGGGTCAATACAGGACTAAGGTTGAATCGTACTACACCGGCTCCGATGCTCATCAGATGTGACAGGGCTTGCAAACTATTACAGACTACAAAGGGTAGAGCAGCCGCAAGCTGCCCAGTGACACGAGCCTACCAGACGAGCTAAATTACTTCTATGCTCGCTTCTAGGCAAGTAACACTAAAACATGCATGACAGCATCAGCTGTTCCGGACGATTGTGTGATCACGCTCTCTGTAGCCGATGTGAGTAAGACCTTTAAACAGGTCAACATTCACAAGGCCGCAGTGCCAGACGGATTACCAGGACGTGTACTCCAAGCATGCGCTGACCAACTGGCAAGTGTCTTCACTGACATTTTCTTCCTCTCCCTGTCCATGTCTGTAATACCAACATGTTTAAAGCAGACCACCATAGTCCCTGTGCACAAGAACATTAAGGTAACCGCCCCTACAGATCCCCAGATGATGTCATCTCTAATGGCACTTTCCCAACCGGACAAAAGGAACACCTCTGTGAGAATGCTATTCATTGACTACAGCTCAGCGTTCAACACCATAGTTCCCTCAAAGCTCATCACTAACCTAAGAACCCTGGGACTAAACACCTCACTCTGCAACTGGATCCTGGACTTCTTTATGGGCCGCCCCCAGGTGGTAAGGGTAGGTAACAACACATCCGCCCCGCTGATCCTCAACACGGGGCCCCTCAGGGGTGCATGCTCAGTCCCCTCCTGTACTCTCCGTTCACTCATGACTGCATGGCCAGGCACGACTCCAACATCATCAAGTTTGCCGATGACACAACAGTATAGTGTCTGATCACTGCCAACGATAAGACAGCCTATAGGGAGGAGGTCAGAGACCTGGCAGTGTGGTGCTAGGATAACAACCTCTCCCTCAATGTGATCAATACAAAGGAGATGATTGTGGACTGCAGAAAAAGGAGGACCGTGCACACCCCCATTCTCATCAACAGGGCTGTAGTGGAGCAGGTTGATAGCTTCAAGTTCCTTGGTGTCAAATTCACGAACAAACTATCATGGTCCAAACACACTAAGACAGTCGTGAAGAGGGCACGACAAAGCTTATTCCCCCTCAGGAGACAAACATTTCAGATCCTCAAAAGGTTCTACAGCTGCACCATCGAGTGTATGACTGGTTGCATCATTGCCTGGTATGGCAACTGCTCGGCCTCTGACCGCAAGGCACTACAGAGGGTAGTGCGTACGGCCCAGTACATCTCTGGGGCCAAGCTTCCTGCCATCCAGGACCTCTATATCAGGCGGTGTCAGAGGAATGCCCTAAAAATTGTCAGACTTCAGCCACCCTAGTCATAGACTGTTCTCTCTGCTTCCACAGGGCAAGCGGGTACCGAAGTGCCAAGTCTAGGTCCAAAAGATTTCTTAACAGCTTCTACCTCCAAGCCATAAGACTCCTGAGTAGCTAATCAAAGGGCTACCCAGACCCCTCTTTTACGCTGCTGCTACTCTCTGTTTATTATCTATGCATAGTCACTTTAACTTTACCTACTTGTACATATTACCTCGACTAACCGGTGTCCCCGCACATTGACTCTGTACCGGTACCCCCTGTATATACTCTCACTATTTTTATTTTACTGCTGCTGTTTAATTATTTGTTACTTTTATTTTCAATGTTTTATTTATCTATTTTTTTACTTAACATGTATTTTTCTTAAAACTTCTTAAAGCATTGTTGGTTGAGTGCTTGTAAGTAAGCATTTCACTGTAAGGTTATTGTAAGGTAAGGTATTTGACAAATACAATTTGATTTGATGAGAGGTCTAAGGAGAATGATGAGAATCGTGCAAGCTAACAGGCAGGCCACACACAGGCAAATAAAGGCACAGTACAGTAGTGGTGTGCAGAACGGCATCTCGGATCGCACAGCTCGTCGGTCTTTGTCACAGATGGGCTATTGCAGAAGGTTCCTGCAGCGTCATGCTGATGGCAGTCAGGATCTGGCGTAAACAGCATGAGTCCATGGCCCCGTCCTGCCTGGTGTCAATAGTACAGGCTGGTTAGCTGTGGTGTAATGGTGTGGGGAATGTTTTCTTGGCACACGTTAGGTCCCTTGATACCAATTGAGCAAGGTTTCCATGCCCCAAAGAATTCAGGCTGTTTTGAAGGCAAAGGGGGGTCCGACCCGGTACTTGATGTGTGTACCTAATAAACTGTCAACTAACTGTATGTGTGTATCTTTGCATTGGTATGTGTCATATGCGCAGGAACAGGCTGGTGCCACACACAACCAGGCAGCATGATATTGAGGAAGGGTCTGGAATGCCAGTGTGGTTTAGGGAGATGTAGTGAGGCTGTCAGTCCTGTCTGTGTGGTATGATGAGGTGTCAGACAGAGAGAGGGAGGGAGAGGGTGATGTCTGCTCTGCTCTATAATGGCTCTGTGGGTGATTGGGACAGACTGGGTTACCAGGGGGAAACCAAAAACTCCCACTGATGACTGGCTGACTGACTGACTGGGTGGCTGACTGACTGGTTGGGTGGCTGGTTGGGAGAGTTGATGGCTGATTTCACTCACTTTGTTTCTGCTCAGTCTTTCTTCTTTATTTCTTCATGCTTCTTCCCAGCACTTTAGTTCCTAGTCCTCCTAGATGTTATTTAGATGTGGTGAGACTAAGAGGTGTCTTATCTCTTTTACACACTGGTAGAGTAGAGCTGTGAATGTTGACACTACATCTCGCCCTCCCTTCATTTTAAACACACCTCTGGAGTGTAGTTGAACACGGAGACTAAACATTTGACCAAATTCATATTCATGAGTTGACTTGACTCATCTTTATTTACAGTGTTCATCTATTTTCCTGTCTGTCTTTCTGAGCCTGAGGGATCATTTTTCATAAGCACTTTCATAGGCCCAGAGAATCACATATATTGATTGTGTGATTGCGTATAAATGACTGCATAGAGGCTGTTATCACAGCAACAGAGTAGGAGCATGTTTCATATGGAAACCTGTCTCCATGTACGCTGTCTGTCTATTGAGGACTTTGTTTGTAATATCCTTCAGTCACAGTTAGAAACGTTTTTTCCAACTACCCATCATTAGTGCACATAACAGGATTCAATAAAACATATAACCATTTAATTGCCTGCGTTCAGGATAAATGTGCAATTCTAGCATTTAAATAGCAGTAGGAGGCAGCAGGGTGATCACTTAAGCTAGTTGCTAATGACTGTGTTGCCTGAGAATGAAATGGCTTTGGCAGAGCGGGTGGGCAGGCAGGCGGCAACACAAGCTGTTTGTGTACAGGGCTAGCCAAGGCCTGCTGTATAATTGCTTCAGCATTGTGTGATCTGGCACCAGGAAAGACCCTTCCAGTTTACCTGGCCCAGCACCCATTCATCTCAATGTGCTGCAGGCAGATGGGTATTCAAATGAAGCCTGCATGGTGTGGCTGGAGGGAGGGAGGGAGGGAGGGTGGAGGTGAGGTGAGGTGAGGGGGTTTCATGAGGATTGGCTAGAACCAGGACTAATCCTAGCAGTCATGTGTTTATTTTGGTTTATATTCAGGTGTGACCCGGTGTGCTGTAAGAGCCAAGCTTAGCTGAGCAATAGGAACATAACAAAGTATCTGTAGCAATTGAGTGTTGCTGATGCTGAGTGTTTGCAGTGTGTTTCTCCTCAGATCAGATCATTAATGAAGAGATGTGGCCCCATTTGCTCTCATTCTCCTCTAATTACTACTGCCTGATGCTATGCTGCCTGCTAGGCTAATGAAGCAGCATTTCATCATCCGACATGATAGAAGTTGGAGCAAACTTTCTCCCAGCTAAGCACTTTCACTCACTTTCCTCTGAGTAAGAAACTGCAATAATTTCACCACGGTGATTATACACCATACCATCAACTATTATGAGGCATCTAGATTTCCTCTTTGCAGGAAAATACTTAATTCAACGACCAATCATGAATACGACTGTTATTTTATAAGCATGCAGGCTGCTTTACTTTTGGGTGATGACCGGTGCCCGTCCACACTAGTGCATCTGATTTACATGCTATTCTCACTGACTGGCATGTCAAAATGCCAATTAAAATTGACTTTATCGTCACAGTAGGTTTATGGACAGTAATCACACAACACATTTGAAATGTGTTGTCATTTTCTATTTCAGCAGCTGGGCAGAACAGCTTTAGAGGCAGCAGCGTGTTCGAGCACGTCAGTAGAGAAGTGTTAATGAAATAACACCGTCCGCTCTCACAGTACAGCAAACACAGTCGCACATACACAAACAGAGCCACATACACAGTCCACGTTCCGTTCCACATTTAGACTCTAAAAATGTCAGTTGGCGACAGTGACACTCACAGCCGTCTGTCTTATCTCTAATCTTACATTTGTCTGTTAAATGGCATATATTATTGTATTATGAAATTCCTTTTCTCTCAACTAAAACAGAGAACACATAGTGGAAGCAAGAACATAGAGTGTCTGTATTAGAGGTCGACCGATTCTGATTTTTTAACGCCGATACCGATTAAGCGTCCGATTTTTATATACATATACATATATATGTGTGTATTTGTAATAATGACAATTACAACAATACTGAAGGAACACTTTTATTTTAACTTCATATAATACATAAATAAATCAAATAAATAATGAAGCATGTTCAATTTGGTTTAAATAATGCAAAAAACACAGTGTTGGAGAAGAAAGTAAAAGTGCAATATGTGCCATGTAAAAAAGCTAACGTTTCAGTTCTTTGCTCAGAACATGAGAACATATGAAAGCTGGTGGTTCCTTTTAACATGAGTCTTCAATATTCCCAGGTAAGACGTTTCTATACCATTTGTATTTCATAGACCTTTGACTATTGGATGTTCTAATAGGCACTATAGTGTTACCAGCCTAATCTCGGGAGTTGATAGGCTTGAAGTCATAAACTGCGCTGTGCTTCAAGCATTGCGAAGAGCTGCTGGCAAACGCAGGAAAGTGCTGTTTGAATGAATGCTTATGAGCCTGCTGCTGCCTACCACCGCTCAGTCAGACTTCTCTATTAAATATCAAATCATAGACTTAATTATAATATATTAAACACACAGAAATAGGTCATTAATATGGTCAAATCCGAAACTATCATTTCTAAAACAAAATGTTTATTCTTTCAGTGAAATTAGGAACCATTCCGGTCTTTGTTAGGAAGAAATGGTCTTCATCCAGTTCGCAATGAGCCCAACCTGCTGCATATACCCTGACTATGTTGCAAGAGATGTGACACAATTTCCCTAGTTAATATTGCCTGCCAACATGAATTTATTTTAACGAAATAATGCAGGTTTAAAAATATATACTTGTGTATTGATTTTAAGGAAGGCATTGATGTTTATGGTTAGGTTCATTGGTGCAATGATTGTGCTTTTTTCACAAATGTGCTTTTGTTAAATCATCCCCCGTTTGGCGAAGTTGAAGTAGGCTGTGATTCAATGATAAAATAACATGCACCGCATTGATTATATGCAACGCAGGACACGCTAGATAAACTAGTAATATCATCAACCATGTGTAGTTAACTAGTGATTATGTTAAGATTGATCGTTTTAAATTTTTTTATAAGAAGTTTAATGCTAGCTAGCAACTTACCTTGGCTCCTTGCTGCACTCGCGTAACAGGTGGTCAGCCTGCCACGCAGTCTCCTCGTGGAGTGCAATGTAATCGCCATCCAAAAATGCCGATTACCGATTGTTATGGAATTGGCCCTAATTAATTGGCCATGCCGAATAATCAGTCGACCTCTAGTCTGAATATCAATGACTTGTATATAACAACCTTTAAGCACCGTGGTCGAAGCTCTTGGAGATCGTCATGAAGGCTTTATTGAAGCTTTGTACCTCATCTCCTCTCGTTCTGCCAAAACACTGAGCTGTTCTCTCTCCTAATGGTCCTGAGAAATGTTCAACAACACCCTGGCATTCCTCAGACAGCAGCCAGAAACACTCACACTGCTGCGTTCACAGTTGCAAATGTTTCTGCATCTGCTGCTGAAAGATGTGCTCTGTCACCGGCAGTGCAATCTGTGGCGTGTGTTTTTAAAGACGTGGTGCTCTTAAACATACATCTGATTAGTGGTATAACTTGTTCATGTGATCGGAGAGTTAAGTAGAATAAAGGGCAGAGAACATCACAGTGTAAAGTGTCATCACAGTTAAGGTGGTGGATTGAAACAGTGTTGCAGTAGAGTGAGGGATCTTCTCCAGTGATGAGGCCTGTCATGTTGTCGTTATCTCTGACGTTGTTTGTTGTGTTCTCCTGGCGTGGCTCAGACGTTGTTTATTTCAACGAGAGGGTTTTTATGCTAATGAGATGTTGAGCGAAGATCCTTTCGTGTGATTTAACACAATGCAAGTGTGTGTGTGTGTGCGAGTGTGCGTGCGGGTGTGCGAGATTTAAAGGGGTGTTAAAGCTCTCGATGGGCATCCATCATGTGGAAGGGAAAGTTGAGTCGAGTCACAACAACAATCTTCATAACACCTTATTAAGTATTCATGAACTTTGTTTGTGCCATTAGGAATCCAAGCACACTGCCGCATCACATCCTTCTTCCTGGGAGGTAAATGACATCCCTGTCTCCATGTTAGATAATTAACCAGCAGATAATGAAGGCTTTAAGGGAGAGAGGAGCGGGGCTTCTCTTTTCTGCTGCAGTATAGGACTGCAGGAGTAGAGGGCTACCGTAGGAGACCTGAGAAGGACCATACGCTGACTTAAGTTCCTTATCTTGCACGAAAGCATACGCATACACTGTGCTATTGCACTTCAGGATTATATATTTGATTTGAATTCTGACCTTAAAATAATATTGATGATAGCATCCAAGTAATGGTTGGGGCAATTTCCATCTATTCAGTCTGTCGGCCAGAGATCTCTGTCCTGGACATCCTAATCTCAGTCCGCGGTGTGCTTTGTTTGTCCGTGTGCCAGCCCAGGCTATTGTCTCCCTGTCTCTGGCTGGTCGGCCCATAAAAGCCCTGTTTTACTGTCTATCTCTGGCTTTGTTGCGCTGGGTTGTGTGGGTTACTGTCTGAAGATGATTTAGTGTAGAACTGAACTCTGTCTCTCTCTCTGCATCTCTGTCTCTCAATTCAATTTCATCTTAAGGACTTTATTGGCATGGGAAACATACAGTTGAAGTCAGAAGTTTACATACATTTAGGTTGGAGTCAATTAAACTTGTTTTTCAACCACTCCACAAATGTCTTGTTAACAAACTATAGTTTTGGCAAGTTGGTTGGGACATCTACTTTTTGCAGGACACAAATAATTTTTCCAACAATTGTTTACAGACAGATTATTTCACTTATAATTCACAGTATCACAATTCCAGTGGGTCAGAAGTTTACATACACTAAGTTGACTGTGCCTTTAAACAGCTTGGAAAATTCCAGACAATGATGTCATGGCTTTAGAAGCTTCTGATAGGCTAATTGACATCATTTGAGTCAATTGGAGGTGTACCTGTGAATGTATTTCAAGGCCTACCTTCAAACTCAGTGAACATCATGGGACATCATGGGAAAATCTAAAGAAATCAGCCAAGACCTCAGAAAAAACAATTGTAGACCTCCACAAGTCTGGTTCATCCTTGGGAGCAATTTCCAAATGCCTGAAGGTACCACGTTCATCTGTACAAATAATAGTATGCAAGCATAAACACCATGGGACCACGCAGCTATCATAACGCTCAGGAAGGAGTCGTGATTTGTCTCCTAGAGATGAATGTACTTTGGTGTGAAAAATGCAAATCAATCCCAGAACAACAGCAAATGAAGATGCTGGAGGAAACAGGTACAAAAGTCTCTATATCCACAGTAAAACGAGTCCTATATCGACATAACGTGAAAGGCTGCTCAGCAAGGAAGAAGCCACTGCTCCAAAACCACCATAAAAAAGCCAGACCACTGTCGCAGCCGGCGACCGGGAGGTCCGTGGGGCGACGCACAGTTGGCTTAGCATCGTCCGGGTTAGGCAGGGTTTGACCGGTAGGGATATCCTTGTCTCATCGTTCACCAGTGACTCCTGTCGCGGGCCCGGCGCAGTGCGCGCTAACCAAGGTAGTCAGGTGCACGGTGTTTCCTCCGACACATTGGTGCGGCTGGCTTCCGGGTTGGAGGCGCGCTGTGTTAAGAAGCAGTTAGTCTTGGTTGGGTTGTGTTTCGGAGGACGCATGGATTTCGACCTTCGTCCCGAGCCCGTACCGGAGTTGTAGCGATGAGACAAGATAGTAATTTCTAACAATTGGATACCACGAAATTGGGGAGAAAAGGGGGGTAATTTTTTTTTTAAAGCCAGATTACGGTTTGCAACTGCACATGAGGACAAAGTTCGTACTTTTTGGAGAAATGTCCTCTGTTCTAATGAAACAAAATATAACTGTTGTCCGTAATGACCATCGTGATGTTTGGTAGAAAAGGGGGGAAGCTTGCAAGCTGAAGAACACCATCCCAACCGCGAAGCACGGGGGTGTCAGCATCATGTTGTGGGGGTGCTTTGCTGCAGGAGGGAGGGACTGGTGCACTTCACACAATTGATGGCATCACGAGGAAGGAAAATTACATGGATATAATGAAGCAACAACTCAAGACATCTGTCAGGAAGTTAAAGCTTGGTCGCAAATGGGTCTTCCAAATGGACAATGACCCCAAGCATACTTCCAAAGTTGTGGCAAAATGGCTTAAGGACAACAAAGTCATGCTATTGGAGTGGCCATCACAAAGCTCTGACCTCAATCCTATAGAACATTTGTGGGCAGAACTGAAAGGTGTGTGCGAGCAAGGAGGCCTACAATCCTGACTCAGTTACACCAGCTCTGTCAGGAGGAATGGGCCAAAATTCACCCAACTTATTGTGGAAGGCTATCCGAAACGTTTGACCCAAGTTAAACAATTTAAAGGCAATGCTACCAAATACTAATTGAGTGTATGTAAACTTCTGACCCACTGGGAATGTGATGAAAGAAATAAAAGCAGAATTTTCTCTACTATTATTCTGACATTTCACATTCTTAAAGTAAAGTGGTGATCCTAACTGACCTAAAACAAGGAGTTTTTACTAGGATTGACCTAAGACAGGGAACTTTTACTGGGATTAAATATCAGGAATTGTGAAAAAGTGAGTTTAAATGTATTTGGCTAAGGTGTATGTAAACATCTGACTTCAACTGTGTGTTAACATTGCCAAATCAAGAGAGGTTGATAGTAAACAACAGTGAAATAAACAATACAAATTAACAGTAAACATTACGCTCACAGAAGTTCCAAAAGAATAAAGACATTACAAATGTCATATTATGTGTATGTATACAGGGTTGTAACGATGTGCAAATAGTTAAAGTACAAACGAGAAAATAAATTAACATAAATATAGGTTGTATTTACAATGGTGTAAGTTCTTCACTGGTTGCCCTTTTCTTGTGGCAACAGTTCACAAATCTTGCTGCTGTGATGGCACACTGTGGTATTTAACCCAGTATATATGAGAGTTTATCAACATTGGGTTTGTTTTTAAAATTCTTTGTGGGTCTGTGTAATCTGAGGGAAATATGTGTCTCTAATATAGTCAGTCATACATTGGGCAGGAGGTTAGGAAGTGCAGCTCAGTTTCCACCCAATTTTGTGGGCAGTTTGCACATAGCCTGTCTTCTCTTGAGAGACAGGTCTGCCTATGGCGGCCTTTTTCAATAGCAAGGCTATGCTCACTGAGTCTGTACATAGTCAAAGCTTTGCTTAAGTTTGGGTCAGTCACAATGGTCAGGTATTCTGCCACTGTGTACTCTTTGTTTAGGGCCAAATAGCATTCTGGTTTGCTCAGTTTTATTGTAAATTCTTTCCAATGTGTCAAGTAATTATCTTTTAGTTTTCTCATGATTTGTTTGGGTCTAATTGTGTTGCTACCCTGGGGCTCTGTGTGGTCCGTTTGTGTTTGTGAACAGAGCCCCAGGACCAGCTTGCTTAGGGGACTCTTCTCCAGGTTCATCTCTCTGTCGGACTCTCTTTCTCTGCCTCTCTCCTTTGGTCTCTCTCTCTCCCTGGGATTCTCTGCTGTAAAATATGTCTTCTGATAGGTTTACTGCTCTGTTAGTTCATTTGGCCAAAGACTGTTTCTCCCCAGCAATAAACATTTCTCTGCGGAGTAGCGAGCTGCGCTGACCACTGAAAGGTCCATAAAACCACAGTCGGATCTCAGCCTGCAATAATGTCAATGAGATATTACTCTTGGGGCAGACGTGGCTAACACTGCCTGTACTGTGTTGTAGAGACTGGAGTCTCTATATTTCCCTGTCTCTCTCTTTGTGTCTCTCTCTCTACCTCTCACTCCTGTTGTCTCTCTACTGTATTTTTCTCTGTCCTCCTATCTAACACTGTTAGACCTTAGAGATTCTTGATACAGCACTTCACACTGTAGTACAACCAAAACCCTCAACTCGATTTAAAAGTCTGCTTCAGGTGTGTCAGTAACTTCAGGTCTCAGGCAAGGTGACTTCACCTGCAAGGCTAAGCTACAGTAGCTATAGCCAGCTTAACCCCACTACTCTCAGACACACACAGTAAACATCCTGTGTGTGTTGGGCAGCGAACGGCAGGTCGTGTTGATGCTAAATGCCATGTAGAGATTGAGATCTGGGTTGTAATAGCTGAGATTAGATCAGGAACATCAAGGTGAAGGGGGAGGCACGGGGGAGAAACACGGCTCAGAGAGAGATCTCTCAAATGTCAAGATGTAAACACAACAGACAGAGAGCAGAGGCATGTGAGAAGGGGGGAGAGGGGGAGAGAGAGGAGAGGACTCAGCCTCATGTAATCGCAGCTGACGTCTCTCACTCACTGTAACACAAATGAACCCTTCTGCTATCTTAATGAAGATCTGAGGATCTATGATATCATTTTTCTATGGTATCTGAGAGATAGATTCCGCTGTCTCAGCAGAGCTATCTAACACCACTAGGATGGTGAGTAACTCGGGTGTAGCTAGAGAGGATGTTTGTAATCTCTCACAGGATGGAACACATCCCATGGCTGAAGTTTCAAGTTTTAATGTTATGTGCACAAGTACAGTGAAATGCCTTTCTTGCAAGCTCCAAACCCAACAATGCAGTTATCAATATCAATGTAGTACTAACAATTACATAAGATAGAACAAAAACACAAGAAATAAAGATTTAAAATAAAAAGAGCCAGTGCAGTTCCAATACCATGTTTACAAGGTGCTGGAGTGATACAGGTGTATATGTATATATATAGGGCTAAGTTGACGAGGCATCATGATATATGATAAACAGAGTATATGATAATTGTATGTGAGTGCTTGTGTGTAGAGTCAGTATAAATGTGGGTGCATGTTAAATGTGTGTGTGAGCAAATTAATTGAGTGTGTGTGTGTGTGTGTTGGATTGTGCGTAGAGACAGTGCAAAACTAAAAGGGTCAACTCAGATACTCCGTTTGTTAGCTATTTAGCAGTTTTATGGCTTGGAGATGGAAGCTGTTCATGAGCCTGTTGGTGTCAGACTTGATGCAACGGTACGGGAAGCAGAAGGAACCGTCAATGGTTTCTTCACGACTGCACGTGTGTGGACCATTTTAAGTCCTTAGTGATGTGGACACAGAGGAACTTGAAGCTCTCGACCCGCTCCACTGCAGCCACGTCGATGGGGGCGAACTCGCCACACCGTTTCCTGTAGTCTACCGTCAGCTCCTTGGTCTTACTGAAGTTGAGGGAGAGGTTGTTGTCCCGGCACCACACTGCCTGGTTACTGACCTCCTCCCTGCAGACTGTCTCATAGTTGTCGGTGATCAGGCCTACCACCAGTATGTCGTCAGCAAACTTGATGATTGTGTGTTGGAGTCGTGCCTGGCTGCAGTCGTGGGTGAACAGGGAGTACAGGAGGTTGCTAGCTACTTCCAGACACAAATGAGAGAACACCTCACTCTGACCATTTTACTCGCCCCAGCAGAGCTGGTTAGGATGTTTATTTGTTATCCAGAGTGTTGGTGACTGCAACGGTGCTGCTGGCAACAATTGAATTCAGCTTTTTTGCCAACATTTACTGACATCGGCCATATTCAATGGGTGTTGAGCTTTCGTAAATGCATCAGTTATTCTGCTCTCTGGCACTGCTCTCAGAGTAATATTGGTGACGTGTTGATGGGAGTTAGGCATCAGTTGTCTTAATGATGCTGAATGAAATTCGCCGTCAACAAGGAAAGCAGCCTCCGGGTGCAAGTTTTCTGGCTTGTTTATAGCCTCTTACAGTTTTTTTAACTGCCAGCTTGTTATTTCTATTGTCCTGAGGTGGAATGTGCAGTATACAACAGCTGAAAACTCCCTCGTGAGGTAGAAGGGTCGGGATTTGACCATCAGGTATTCCAACACAGGTGAACAAAGGGTTGATATTTCCACTGCGCTCGAGTCAGCACACCATTTGTTGTTGATGAAGAGGCAAACCTCTACCCCTCTCGCTTTCCCTGACGCCACTGTCCTGTTCGCTCAGTGAATGGAGAATCCATCGAGTTGGATAACCATGGGGGTATCTTATCCGAAAGCCATGTTTCAGAAAAGCAGAGAATATTGCAGTTACGAGAGTCCCTTTGGTAGCAAATCAGTGAATGGAGGTCATCAATCTTATTATCAAGTGACTGAAAGTGATTATTGGCCAATAGAATGGAGGGAAGTGGTGTCTGGTTTTGCCTTCATCTTTATCTTGCCAGGACACTCCTCTCTTGCCTCTGTAACGCTGGCGTCTCCTCTTCAATACCTTAAAAATGGGTCGGAATTACAGAAAAAGCCCAAGGCAGATGAGTCGAAGTCGCATCTCATTCTTGGAGAGATTTTTCCTAATCCCCTCTGCCCTCTGCTCTTGTTCCCTCCCTTTCACAGATCGAACAGGAATGGATGGGTAACCGTACATGTACTGTATCTAGGGAAAGCATGTGAGTTGTTTTGTTGTTGTTGTAATGTTAGTACCGTAATTTAAATGGATAACTCTTCTTGACCCTTCTATGGCCAGCATGTGGAAAATGACACTATATAATCAATATAATAATGCACTACATTACCAAAAGTATGTGGACACCTGCTCGTCAAACATCTCATTCCAAGGTCATGGGCATTAATATGAAGTTGGTCCCCCTTTTGCTATGATAACAGCCTCCACTCTTCTGGGAAGGCTTTCCACTAGATGTTGGAAAGATAGCGTTAAGACTTCCCTTCATTAAGGGGCCTAGCCCAAACCATGAAACAGACCCAGACCACTATTCCTCCTCCACCAAACTTTACAGTTGGCACTAAGCATTCAGGCACGTAGAGTTCACCATCCGCCAAACCCAGATTAGTCCATCGGACTGCCAGCTGGTGAAGCGTGATTCATCACTCCAATGGCGGCGCTTGGCATTGAGCTTGGTGATCTTAGACTTGTATGCGGCTGCTTTGTCATGGAAGCCCATTTCATGAAGCTCCCGATGAACAGTTATTGTGCTGTGCAGAAATTTGACGAACTGACTTGTTGGAAATGTGCTATCCTATGACGGTGCCACTTTAATTATCATCTATGTAGAGTGGGATGGGGAATGTGATGGTACTGTTGTGTAGTAGTAATATAATCTGTGTAGAGTGGGATGGGGAATGTGATGGTACTGTTGTGTAGTAGTAATATAATCTATGTAGAGTGGGATGGGGAATGTGATGGTACTGTTGTGTAGTAGTAATATAATCTATGTAGAGTGGGATGGGGAATGTGATGGTACTGTTGTGTAGTAGTAATATAATCTATGTAGAGTGGGATGGGGAATGTGATGGTACTGTTGTGTAGTAGTAATATCATCTTTGTAGAGTGGGATGGGGAATGTGATGGTACTGTTGTGTAGTAGTAATATAATCTATGTAGAGTGGGATGGGGAATGTGATGGTACTGTTGTGTAGTAGTAATATAATCTATGTAGAGTGGGATGGGGAATGGGATGGTACTGTTGTGTAGTAGTAATATAATCTATGTAGAGTGGGATGGGGAATGTGATGGTACTGTTGTGTAGTAGTAATATGAATGGCATGTGTACACACAGCTACACACAGATAGTGAGACTAAACCTGTTTTCCCTCTGCCCAGAGAAAAGCAATATGGAGGAAGAGTTTTTCCATCAGGGAAAGTAGATAACTGCTTTTTGTGGAAAAGGATCATTCTCCATATGCAAGTCTACCACATCTCAGCTCCACAATATGTCAATCTTACCACGTACACACACACACACACACACACACACACACACAATGCTATCCAGATACATCCCACCTCCGTGATAGCTCATCCCCTGCCTGCATCGCTTCACACTTTCTATGATTTCAAGAGCTGAACTATTCTGCAACATTTGTTGATGTGGTTCTGCTAGTAAATGCTGCAGAATTGTGCTCCTCTTGGAATCGCTGCTCTTCGCCGCCACGAGAAGTCCACGAGAGATCCATCGCCCACCGTGCTGAGAGCACAAAGATACAAACACACACCCACAAACACATACACACACACACACAAACACATATAGACAGACACACTCCCACAAACACATACACACACAAACACATATAGACAGACACACTACCACAAACACATATATATATATATATATATATATATATATATATATATATATATATATATATATATATATATATATATATATATATATATATATATATATATATATATATATATATATATATATATATATATATATATACATATATATATATACACACACACACACACACACACACACATACTCACACAAACACATATATATACACACACATACTCCCACAAACACATACACACACACACACATATAGATAGTCACACTCCCACAAACACATATACACACAGTCGCTGTACATCTGTTCTGGGCTATGCCAGAGCTGTCATGCTGCTCTTGCCAGTTCTGGTCCAGTGGGTGGAGAACCCGGTCGGTCAGTTCATCCAGGGCCCAGAGCCCAGCCTCAGAGGTTCTGTAGGTCTATCTTGGTTGTGTGGTGGTTGTGGTGGATGACTTCCAGAGCTCGTTAACCTTGGGAAGCAGGCCCAGATTCAGCCGAGCCCCTGGGCCCACGTTTTAGGGTATGATCCTCACTTAGAACGCCCCACTCTCTGCCCAATACTGTCCAGCACACACAAACCATGCATGCATACACACACACATGCATTTGAACACTCTGGCTCTCTAACTTCACCATCTCTCTCTCTTTCTCTGTCTGTCTCTCAGAGTCAGGGCTGATGCAGGGTTTTGTGTTACTTTCTGGTCTGATATAGTCAGTGTTACCACAACAACAACAGAGCCTGGGAAATAGTCTTGCCACGATGGAATAGACATGATTCATCTATGTTAACTTTCATTTCAAAAGCAGTCATTACTTTGTGTTGATAGCTGTCTTGTATTGTAAACTCAGCAAAAAAAGAAACGTCCCTTTTCCAGGACCCTGTCTTTCAAAGATAATTCGTAAAAATCCAAATAACTTCACAGATCTTCATTGTAAAAGGTTTAACCTTTCTAGGGCAGGCATTCCGCTAGCGGAACCCCTTGACAACATTTCGCTGAAAAGGCAGCGTGCAAAATTCAAAACAATTTTTTTTTAATATGTAACTTTCACACATTAACAAGTCCAATACAGCAAATGAAAGATAAACGTCTTGTTAATCTACCCATCATGTCTGATTTCAAAAAGGCTTTACAGCGAAAGCACAACATATGATTATGTTAGGTCAGAGCCAAGTCAAAAAAACAGAAAGCCGCGCGTCACGAGCCTGAGACACTCTGCCAGACCCATGACTCATTTAGCTCCCATTCCACCCCTCCTTTATAGCAGAAGCCTGAAACAAGTTTCTAAAGACGGTTGATTTCTAGTGGAAGCCTTAGGAGGTGCAACTCAACCCCATAGACACTGTGTATTCGGTAGGCCAAGCTTTGAAAAACTACAAACCTCAGATTTCCCATTTCCTGGTTGGATCCCTGTTCATCTGCGTGAACGTGCCTTAGGCATAATGCAAGGAGGAATGAGGACTGCAGATGTGGCCAGGGCAATAAATTGCAATGTCCGTATTGTGAGATGCCTATTTTTTTTTATTGTTTTATTTCACCTTTATTTAACCAGGTAGGCAAGTTGAGAACAAGTTCTCATTTACAATTGCGACCTGGCCAAGATAAAGCAAAGCAGTTCGACACATACACGACACAGAGTTACACATGGAGTAAAACAAACATACAGTCAACATGTTTGGCAGCATGAGTGAAGGATGCTTTGTTGCGAAATAGGAAGCCAATTCTAGATTTAACTTTGGATTGGAGATGTTTGATATGGGTCTGGAAGGAGAGTTTACAGTCTAACCAGACACCTAAGTATTTGTAGTTGTCCACGTATTCTAAGTCAGAGCCGTCCAGAGTAGTAATGTTGGACAGGCGGGTAGGTACAGGTAGCGATCGGTTGAAGAGCATGCATTTAGTTTTACTTGTATTTAAGAGCAATTGGAGGCCACGGAAGTAGAGTTGTATGGCATTGAAGCTTGCCTGGAGGGTTGTTAACACAGTGTCCAAAGAAGGGCCAGAAGTATACAGAATGGTGTCGTCTGCGTAGAGGTGGATCAGAGACTCACCAGCAGCAAGAGCGACCTCATTGATGTATACAGAGAAGAGAGTCGGTCCAAGAATTGAACCCTGTGGCACCCCCATAGAGACTGCCAGAGGTCCGGACAGCAGACCCTCCGATTTGACACACTGAACTCTATCAGAGAAGTAGTTGGTGAACCAGGCGAGGCAATCATTTGAGAAACCAAGGCTGTCGAGTCTGCCGATGAGGATGTGGTGATTGACAGAGTCGAAAGCCTTGGCCAGATCAATGAATACGGCTGCACAGTAATGTTTCTTATCGATGGCGGTTAAGATATCATTTAGGACCTTGAGCGTGGCTGAGGTGCACCCATGACCGCTCTGAAACCAGATTGCATAGCAGAGAAGGTATGGTGAGATTCGAAATGGTCGGTAATCTGTTTGTTGACTTGGCTTTCGAAGACCTTGGTATGAGGCATGGTAGGATAGATATAGGTCTGTAGCAGTTTGGGTCAAGAGTGTCACCCCCTTTGAAGAGGGGGATGACCGCAGCTGCTTTCCAATCTTTGGGAATCTCAGACGACACGAAAGAGAGGTTGAACAGGCTAGTAATAGGGGTGGCAACAATTTTGGCAGATAATTTTAGAAAGAAAGGGTCCAGATTGTCTAGCCCGGCTGATTTGTAGGGGTCCAGATTTTGCAGCTCATTCAGAACATCAGCTGAGCAGATTTGGGAGAAGGAGAAATGGGGAAGGCTTGGGCGAGTTGTTGTGGGGGGTGCAGTGCTGTTGACCGGGGTAGGAGTAGCCAGGTGGAAAGCATGGCCAGCCGTAGAAAAATGCTTATTGAAATTCTCAATTATGGTGGATTTATCAGTGGTGACAGTGTTTCCTATCTTCAGTGCAGTGGTCAGCTGGGAGGAGGTGTTCTTATTCTCCATGGACTTTACAGTGTCCCAGAACTTTTTTGAGTTAGTGTTGCAGGAAGCAAATTTCTGCTTGAAAAAGCTAGCCATGGCTTTTCTAACTGCCTGTGTATAATGGTTTCTAGCTTCCCTGAACAGCTGCATATCACGGGGGCTGTTCGATGCTAATGCAGAACGCCATAGGATGTTTTTGTGTTGGTTAAGGGCAGTCAGGTCTGGGGAGAACCAAGGGCTTATATCTGTTCCTGGTTCTAAATTTCTTGAATGGGGCATGTTTATTTAAGATGGTTAGGAAGGAATTTAAAAAAAATATCCAGGCATCCTCTACTGACGGGATGAGATCAATATCCTTCCAGGATACCCCGGCCAGGTCGATTAGAAAGGCCTGCTCGCTGAAGTGTTTCAGGGAGCGTTTTACAGTGATGAGTGGAGGTCGTTTGACCGTTGACCCATTACGGATGCATGCAATGAGGCAGTGATCGCTGAGATCTTGGTTGAAAACAGCAGAGGTGTATTTAGAGGGCAAGTTGGTTAGGATGATATCTATGAGGGTGCCCGTGTTTAAGGCTTTGGGGAGGTACCTGGTAGGTTGGTTGATAATTTGTGTGAGGTTGAGGGCATCAAGTTTAGATTGTAGGATGGCTGGGGTGTTAAGCATGTTCCAGTTTAGGTCGCCTAGCAGCACAAGCTCTGAAGAAAGATGGGGTGCAATCAGTTCACAAATGGTGTCCAGAGCACAGCTGGGGGCAGAGGGTGGTCTATAGCAGGCGGCAACGGTGAGAGACTTGTTTTTAGAGAGGTGGATTTTTAAAAGTAGAAGTTAAAATTGTTTGGGTACAGACCTGGATAGTAGGACAGAACTCTGCAGGCTATCTTTGCAGTAGATTGCAACACCGCCCCCTTTGGCAGTTCTATCTTGTCTGAAAATGTTGTAATTTGGAATTAAAATGTCTGAATTTTTGGTGGTCTTCCTAAGCCAGGATTCAGACACAGCTAGAACATCCGGGTTGGCAGAGTGTGCTAAAGCAGTGAATAGAACAAACTTAGGAACATGCATGAAACCAAGGCTATTACGGTTGGTTACAAGAGTCGTCAAAAGAGAGCGCCTGGGGAATAGGAGTGGAGCTAGGCACTGCAGGGCCTGGATTCACCTCTACATCGCCAGATGAACAGAGTAGGAGTAGAATAAGGGTGCGGCTAAAAGCAATAAGAATTGGTCGTTTAGAACGTCTGGAACAGAGAGTAAAAGGAGGTTTCTGGGGTCGATAAAATAGCATCAAGGTATAATGTACAGACAAAGGTAAGGTAGGATGTGAATACAGTGGAGGTAAACCTAGGTATTGAGTGATGAAGAGAGAGATATTGTCTCTAGAAACATCATTGAAACCAGGAGATGTCATTGCATGTGTGGGTGGTGGAACTAATAGGTTGGATAAGGTATAATGAGCAGGACTAGAGGCTCTACAGTGACATAAGCCAATAAACACTAACCAGAACAGCAATGGACAAGGCATATTGACATTAAGGAGAGGCATGTTCAGTCGAGTGATCAAAAGGGTCCAGTGAGTGGAGAGGTTGGTTGGGGGTCACGGCGATTTAGACAGCTAAATCGGTAGCAAGCTAGCATAGGAGCAAGCTAGCATAGGATGGAGGTCTGTTATTAGCCAACTCTTGCGTTCCGTCAGTAGATTAGTGGGTTTCCGTGTGGTAGAGGGGATTAATCCAAATCACAACAACAAAAATAAAAACAATAGATATAGTTATAGAGGTCCAAGAAGAAAAATAAATAAATAAATTAAAATAAAATAAAATAAAAATTGTCCGATTGTCTATTCAGATAGCAGCCGATAAGATAGCCAACGGCTAGCAGGCCGCAGATGGGCGCCCAGGCAACGTTGCGCCGGAGGAGCCAGCCGGACAATTCCCTCGGGTAGACAACGTCGGCAGTCCAGCCGTGAAGGCCCGGTGGGGCTCCGCGTAGGCAGCAAAACGGGTCCGGATAGGTGACTGCAGCCCAGGAGTGATTGATGGAACTCTTCAGCTGGCTAGCTCCGGAACAATTGATGTTCGCTCCGGAATCGACAAAAGCCGATAGTCACACGGATAGCAGCTACTGTAGCTAGCTGCGAGATCCAGGCATGGACATCCAGAGCCAGCGGCCGAAATCCAGGGACATGGAGAGAAAAATTGGTCCGATATGTTCCGCTCCGAGCCGCGCTGCGCTGCCCCGCGCCGTACAAAACTGGCGATAGATTCTCGAGCCAAAGGACAGCCGATGACCACAAACCGTGGTCAGCTGAGTACCAACGATTAGCCAGTAAATAAGCTAACTAGCTTCTGAACTAGCCCCTGAACCAGCTTCAGAGTAGCTTCTGGACCAGCTTCTGGCTAGCTCCCGGCTAGCTTCTGGCTAATTTCTGGCTAGCCTCTCGGAGGATCACAGATCTGAGGTAAATAATACTTTTTTATATAAATATAAATTGGTGAAGCGGATTGCAGGAGAGTGTTCTGAAGATGAGTTTTTGGAAAATTAAAAATGTATGTGAAAAAAAAGTTGTAAATATATATATATACGGGACACGACAGGACGAGGACAAAAATACGTCTGAACTGCTATGCCATCTTGGGGAGAATGACAGCGCTACAGGGAGACAGGACAGACAGCTAATCGTCCTCGCAGTGGCAGACCACGTGTAACAACACCTGCACAGGATCAGTACATCAGTACATCCGAACATCACACCTGCGGGACAGGTACAGGATGGCAACTGCCCGAGTTACACCAGGAACGCACAATCCCTCCATCAGTGTTCAGACTGTCCGCAATAGACTGAGAGTGGCTGGACAGAGGGCTTGTAGACCTGTTGTAAGGCAGGTCCTCACCAGACATCACCGGCAACAACGTCACCTATGGGCACAAACCCACCGTCGCTGGACCAGACAGGGCTGGTAAAAAGTTATCTTCACTGACGAGTTGCGGTTTTGTCTCACCAGGGGTGATGGTCGGGATTAATTTGGAGGTGGAGGGTCCGTCATGGTCTGGGGCGGTGTGTCACAGCATCATTGGACTGAGCTTGTTTTCATTGCAGGCAATCTCAACACTGTGTGTTACAGTGAAGACATCCTCCTCCCTCATGTGGTACCCTTCCTGTAGGTTCATCCTGACATTACCCTCCAGCATGACAATGCCACCAGCGATTCTGCTCGTTCTGTGCGTGATTTCCTGCAAGACAGGAATGTCAGTGTTCAGCCATGGCCAGCGAAGAGCCCTGATCTCAATCCCATTGCGCATGTCTGGGACCTGTTGTTAGGGTGAGGTCTGGGGTGAAGTCTAGGGCCATTCCCCCCCATAAATGTCTGTGAACTTGCAAGCGCCTTGGTGGAAAAGTGGGGTAACATCACACAGCAAGAACTGGTAAATCTTGTGCAGTCCATGAGGAGGAGATGCACTGCGGTACTTAATGCAGCTGGTGGCCACACCAGATACTGATTGTTACTTTTGATTTTGCCCCCCCCTTTGTTCAGGGACACATTATTCCATTTCTGTTAGTCACATGTCTGTGGAACTTGTTCAGTTTATGTCTTAGTTGTTGAATCTTATGTTCGTACAAATATTTACACATTATGTGGTTATGTGGTTAATCAAATACCTATGTTATGCATTTAGCAATCTTTTCAATTCTGGAGAGCTTATTCTAATGCAGCCGGCTGCATGATTTTAGTACATGTGTTGTTGTTGTCGTTAATGTTATTTTATTTTTAGCATGAGGCCTTGGCCTATGTGTGCATGCGTGCCTGTGTGTTCGTGTGTGTGTGTGTGTGTCTCTTCCCTCAGCTGTTTGAGGGTCAGACAGAAGTGTCATTAGTTGACAGTTTAAAACAGTTCTGCTGGGGGAATAACTGATTGACAGTGTGTGAATCAAGGCCATGTATAAAGCCATGTACTATCAGAGGTTAATGGCACGGCCAACCTTGGTCCGCTGCAGGGGGTGTCACTCATCATATTGATACTGCAGCTATGTCTGTGTTGGTAGAAGGGGCTTCTGCTGTGTGTGTGTGTGTGTGTGTGTGTGTGTGTGATGTCCTAATTAATCCCATTTGATCTGCGTCGGTGTGGTTTCAGGGCTCCTGTAGGTTAATTTATCAGAAGGAGAAATGGAAAGACTCCATCCACACATACGCGCACGCACACAAACACACACATCAAGGCCTTCAGTACTTCAAGGTGAAGCCCTCAGATGGCTCAGCCTGTGTTACCTTGTTAAATCGATGGGCACTCTGACAACCCCAGAAGTGGAATTCTCCTCTGACTGCGTACCCGGGGATTGTGTGTGTGTGTGTGAGTGTGTGTGGTACCATCGGTTAAAGGCTGAGAGGGATTTGAAAGGCCATTTGTCCCTGAGGCGTACAGGCTTTAGGATCGGACTGCAGGGAGAGAGGGAGGACAGAGTGTAGGAGAAGAAAGGGAGAGAATAGAGGGAGCTTTTTTCTCATTACTGCTTTCAATGTACTTCATTTTCCTAGTATTTCTGGATATAAATCAGTAGAGATGAATTTCATCAGGTCAACAGATTGTGTTTGCTTGTCTAAGCCATTGTCCATTGACTGTGTAACAAATGTCCTGCCATTTGATGTCATCTTTCTTTCTCTTTTGTGAATTTGCTATATCTGTGTCTGTTATCCTGCCATATAAAGTATGACCATATATATGTGTCTGTTATCCTGCGTTATACAGTATAACCATATTTCAGTGTCTGTTATCCTGCCATATACAGTATAAACATATTTTAGTGTCTGTTATCCTGCCATATACAGTATAAACATATTTTAGTGTCTGTTATCCTGCCATATACAGTATAACCATATATCTGTGTCTGTTATCCTGCCATATACAGTATAACCTCTGTCTGTTATCCTGCCATATACAGTATAACCATATCTGTGTCTGTTTTCCTGCCATTTACAGTATAACCATATCCCTGTGTCTGTTATCCTGCCATATACAGTATAACGATATAGCTCTCTGTTATCCTGCCATATACAGTACAACCATACTGGCCAAAGGTTTTGAGAATGACACAAATATACATTTTCACAAAGTCTGGTGCCTCAGTTTGTATGATGGCAATTTGCATATACTTCAGAATGTTATGAAGAGTGATCAGAGGAATTGCAAAGTCCCTCTTTGCCACTCAAATGAACTGAATCCCCAAAAAACATTTCCACTGCATTTCAGCCCTGCCACAAAAGGACCAGCTGACATGTCAGTGATTCTCTCATTAACACACGTGTGAGTGTTGACAAGGACAAGGCTGGAGATCACTCTGTCATGCTGATTGAGTTCAAATAACAGACTGGAAGCTTCAAAAGGAGGGTGGTGCTTGAATCATTGTTCATCCTCTGTCAGCCATTGTTACCTACAAGGGAACACGTGCCGTCATCATTGCTTTGTACAAAAAGGGCTTCACATGTAAGGATATTGCTGCCAGTAAGATTGCACCTAAATCAACCATTTATCGGATCATCAAGAACTTCAAGGAGAGCGCTTCAATTGTTATGAAGAAGACTTCAGGGCGCCCAAGAAAGTCCAGCAAGTGCCAGGACTGTCTCCTAAAGTTAATTCAGCTGCGGGATCGGGGCACCACCAGTACAGAGCTTGCTCAGGAATGGCAGCAGGCAGGTGTGAGTGCATCTGCACCTACAGTGAGGCGAAGGCTTTTGTAGGATGGCCTGGTGTCAAGAAGGGCAGCTAAGAAGCCACTTCTATGCAGGAAAAACATCAGGGACAGACTGATATTCTGAAAAAGGTACAGGGATTGGACTGCTGAGGACTGGGGTAAATTCATTTTCTCTGATGAATTCTATTTCCGATTGTTTGGGGCATCCGAAAAAAGCTGAGCGCTACCATCAGTCCTGTGTCATGCAAACAGTAAAGCATCCTGAGACCATTCATGTGTGGGGTTGCTTCTCAGCCAATGGAGTGGGCTCATTCACAATTTTTCC
The DNA here is from genome assembly GCF_057628025.1 of Oncorhynchus mykiss. Lineage (NCBI taxonomy): Eukaryota > Metazoa > Chordata > Actinopteri > Salmoniformes > Salmonidae > Oncorhynchus > Oncorhynchus mykiss. Next base: position 34,149,668 of record NC_143043.1, read on the forward strand.
TAAGAACACAGCCATGAATAAAGAATGGTACCAACACATCCTCCGAGAGCAACTTCTCCCAACCATCCAGGAACAGTTTGGTGATGAACAATGCCTTTTCCAGCATGATGGAGCACCTTGCCATAAGGCAAAAGTGATAACTAAGTGGCTCGGGGAACAAAACATCGATATTTTGGGTCCATGGCCAGGAAACTCCCCAGAACTTAATCCCATTGAGAACTTGTGGTCAATGTGGTCAAATTCTGACAAACTCCAAGCATTGAATATGCAAGAATGGGCTGCCATCAGTCAGGATGTGGCCCAGAAGTTAATTGACAGCATGCCAGGGCAGAATGCAGAGGTCTTGAAAAAGAAGGGTCGACACTGCAAATATTGACTATATGCATCAACTTCATGTAATTGTCAATAAAAGCCTTTGACACTTATGAAATGCTTGTAATTATACTTCAGTATTCCATAGTAACATCTGACAAAAATATCTAAAGACACTGAGGCAGCAGACTTTGTGAAAATTAATATTTGTGTCACTCAACTTTTGGCCATGACTGTACAGTATAACCATATCTCTGTGTCTGTTTTCCTGCCATCTACAGTATAACCATATCTCTGTGTCTGTTATCCTGCCATATACAGTATAACCATATCTCTGTGTCTGTTATCCTGCCATATACGGTATAACCATATATCTGTGTCTGTTATCCTGCCATATACGGTATAACCATATCTCTGTGTCTGTTATCCTGCCATATACAGTATAACCATATCTCTGTGTCTGTTATCCTGCCATATACGGTATAACCATATCTCTGTGTCTGTTATCCTGCCATATACGGTATAACCATATATCTGTGTCTGTTATCCTGCCATATACGGTATAACCATATCTCTGTGTCTGTTATCCTGCCATATACAGTATAACCATATATCTGTGTCTTATCCTGACATCTACCGTATAACCATATCTCTGTGTCTTATCCTGACATCTACAGTATAACCATTTATCTGTCTGTAATCCTGACATCTACAGTATAACCATATATGTGTCTGTTATCCTGACATCTACAGTATAACTATATCTCTGTGTCTTATCCTGACATCTACCGTATAACCATATATGTGTCTGTTATCCTGACATCTACAGTATAACTCTATCTCTGTGTCTTATCCTGACATCTACAGTATAACTATATCTCTGTGTATTATCCTGACATCTACAGTATAACTATATCTCTGTGTCTTATCCTGACATCTACAGTATAACTATATATCTGTGTCTTATCCTGACATCTACAGTATAACTATATCTCTGTGTCTTATCCTGACATCTACAGTATAACTATATCTCTGTGTCTTATCCTGACATCTACAGTATAACTATATCTCTGTGTCTTATCCTGACATCTACAGTATAACTATATCTCTGTGTCTTATCCTGACATCTACAGTATAACTATATCTCTGTGTCTTATCCTGACATCTACAGTATAACTATATATCTGTGTCTTATCCTGACATCTACAGTATAACTAGATCTCTGTGTCTTATCCTGACATCTACAGTATAACCATATCTCTGTGTCTTATCCTGACATATACAGTATAACCATATCTCTGTGTCTTATCCTGACCATTTATCTGTCTGTAATCCTGACATATACATATATATAGCATATATCCCTCTTTCTCTCCACAGCGTGTCGACCAGGCTTCTACAAGGCGTTTACGGGGAACATCAAGTGTTCCAAGTGTCCCCCTCACAGTTTCAGCTATGGAGAGGGGGCTGCTGTCTGCCACTGTGAGAAGGCTTTCTACAGAGCTGAGAGAGACCCACCCACTATGGCCTGCACACGTGAGTATCATCAATCAATCAATCAGGCAATGTCGTAATTGTCCCAGCAGCAGTCAATACACTCAGGGACAGTACAGTACAGGCAAATAGTGTTATATACTCTTGGAGAGTACAGTACAGGCATACAGTGTTATATACTCTTGGAGAGTACACTACAGGCATATAGTGTTATATACTCTTGGAGAGTACAGTACAGGCATACAGTGTTATATACTCTTGGAGAGTACACTACAGGCATACAGTGTTATATACTCTTGGAGAGTACACTACAGGCATATAGTGTTATATACTCTTGGAGAGTACACTACAGGCATACAGTGTTATATACTCTTGGAGAGTACACTACAGGCACATAGTGTTATATACTCTTGGAGAGTACAGTACAGGCATGTAGTGTTATATGAGAGAGAGCAGATGAGGAGGAGGGCAGGAAAGAGGGATGGAGAAGAGGAGGAGGAGGGCAGGAGAGGGGGATTGGGAGTGGGGAAGGTAGGTGGAGAACAGGAGAGGGGGATTGGGAGCGGGGAAGGGAGGAGGACAGGAGAGGGGGATTGGGAGCAAGGAAGGGTAGAGGAAGGTAGGAGGAGGACAGGAGAGGGGGATTGTGAGTGGGGTTAGGCAGGAGAGGGCTCCAGCCTATTGTGCAGACAGACAGAAAGCTTGGCAGAACTGGAGGGTTTAAATCCCCCAGGCCTTTTAACACTGCCCCTCTGACAGCTGGCAGACTGCTCTGTGCAGCACAATACAGACACACACACAATACCTGCACACACATACAATGCCTGCACACATCTACTCAATACCTGCATGCACCTACTCTCACAATACCTCTCCCAGAATAACTTCACACACAATGGAGAAGCAGTCACCTTGATGGTAAGCTGTCTGTAGCAGATAGTAGATGTTTGTCAAAGAGAACAATGGTATTAAAGTAGACATGGCGTTATAATAGCAAGGTTTTGTTTTTTAGGCTTGTTAAAGTGGATCTGATAGCGTTTTAGCAACATGAAATATTATTACAATCTGTTCATATACACCCCCAGGAAGATCATGGCACCGTTTTCTGACAAGTGACCACTTAGAATGGTCATTTTCACGTTTCATAAATTCATAGAATGTTTGGAAATGACGTAGAGTAAGGTATTTGTGAAAATTCTATAGCAGTATAGAGTGGGAAAGCGGGCGTGGATTTGAACAATTAACAGACTGCAGTAATTAAAACCTAATATAAACATCTGTCTTATCCAAGACCGGAGTCTATGCAGACTGGTGCACCATAGCCAATCACAGCTACAGTAGGCCTATATGCAGATAATCCATCTGCCACACAGACCTGTCATCATTCACTTTGAACTAGACTGTGTGTTTACAGGCAGGAGCAACAGTAAGACGTTAGACCATTAGAACGCATTCACCAAGATCTCCAAAATACACATGAATGGATTTCTGAAAATATGTAAATGTGTCCTCTTACGTTTGGGAACTTTACAGTCCTATTGATCAAACAACCATAAAAAGGAAGGCTATCTCTCACTCAGTTATGCACATCAACAACAGCAATATCAACAACTAATGCTAGCCAGAGTGAGATGAGCTAAAATCTAATGAGGGAACATTAGATAAACACTCAAACTTTTTCAGCTACTTGGCCATCGAAATTGCACTGATAAACAATGGTGAGTAGTAGCCTGCTCGTCCCACGCTTTGACAACTGAATGGGAACTTGCCTGCCCGCACATTTGATCAATGCCAAATACATTTGATTGACGACTAAGGGTGTGTTTGTAAATTGCCTTCAGTATGTCAGAGTGCACTCTGGGTTGTTCGTAAATTGAGAGCACACTGCACTATTTGCACTGGACGCGCAGGCCGAGGAGTAAGGTTGATCTGAGCATTCCTCACAATGGCAGTCAAACACCCAAGCTAACTGTCTAAAGCTGGCTAGCTTCCTAGCTACTTCTAGACACAAATGAGAGAACACCTCATTCTGACCATGTTATTCGCACTAGCAGAGCTGGTTAGGCTGTTTGCATGTTATCTAGACTGTGCTGTTGGTAACAATTGACAGGGGTCATATTCGGCGGTGTTGCGTGTTCGTAAATTCATCAGTTATCCTTCACTCTTAGATGAGAGTGCTCTGAATTTGGATTAGATAGCCAGAGTGAATTTACGATCACACAAGATATGCTAACTGGATAACAGTTGTTAAAGTTCAATAAAGCTAGCTAGCTAGCAAAATGATTAATATGTATTGCTTGCTAACCAAATGACACCTGCATCTCTAGCTGTAACAACCAAAAAACCCAGCAGCTAGCTAGCAAACATTAGCCTCCACGTTTTTAGCTTGCTAAATTAATAGATACATAAATAGTTACGCTAGCCACAATATGACTGACTTGTGATCATTGCCCTTTCTTGTTTGATTATATTGACATTCCCAGCCTTAGTTACAATATTGAGTCATTGAAAGTGAAACAGTGCATCCCGAATGGGTGGAGGCAACAAACAATGTATCAGGCCAGCTGTGATTTACAACCTGATATTTTTTGGGACTACAAACAAATGTATTGGTGAATTATATTCGTCATGCTTTGAACTGCATCCATCTGTCCCTCCAACAATGTCTTACTGTACGTCATGGAATGTTGAGTCAAATAGAACCCATTTTTTAAACCTCTTATAAAGTTAGTTTTGTAGTATGAACTGGGAATTTAATATTTTTGATTGATGTGACTGTCTGTTTGTTTATTATCTGCAAAGTAGTTAAAACGCTGTCTGTTCCACTTAAAGTGCAATAACATTTGCCTGTTCCCTTTCAATGTGTGCTATACTTTTTATTTGGACTCATACCACCACAAACTACAGAGATGTTGAGGCAGAAACATGATCAATCAACACGAAGCTCTCTCTCTCTATTCCAGGTCCCCCCTCCCCTCCTCGTAACGTGGTCTTCAACCTGAATGACACCTGTCTACAGTTGGAGTGGTCTCCTCCCAGCGACATGGGTGGTCGCAGGGACCTGACCTATAACGTGCTATGTAAGCGATGCGGCCCAGAGCCCGACCAATGCCAGCTTTGTGGGGAAGAGCTTCGCTTTGTGCCCCGCCCCCAGGGCCTGACTAACACCACGGTAACGGTGATGGACTTCTCTGCTCATGCCAACTACACCTTTGAGATTGAGTCACTGAATGGAGTGTCTAAGATGATTAACTACCCAAGACCTGTGGCCGCCATTACTGTCTCCACCGACCAGGGCGGTGAGTACACCTATACACTGACCTCTGACCCCCTTAACCCTGAACCTGTCAGACATCACTGTCTCCACCGACCAGGGCTGTGAGTACACCTATACACTGACCTCTATCCCCCTTAACCCTGAACCTGTCAGACATCACTGTCTCCACCGACCAGGGCTGTGAGTACACCTATACACTGACCTCTATCCCCCTTAACCCTGAACCTGTCAGACATCACTGTCTCCACCGTCCAGGGCTGTGAGTACACCTATACACTGACCTCTGACCCCCTTAACCCTAAACCTCTCAGACATCACTGTCTCCACCGACCAGGGCTGTGAGTACACCTATACACTGACCTCTGACCCCCTTAACCCTGAACCTGTCGGACATCACTGTCTCCACCGACCAGGGCTGTGAGTACACCTATACACTGACCTCTGAACCTGACTTCTTACCCTTAAACCCTCTGACTAGGGTGTCCAATTCAAATGCATATTTTACCAATATATGTTAATTTTGTGTCTAATCCTCTAAAACAAATGGTCCAAACCTCATGTCTCTAGCATAATCCGTTCAAAAGTGATTGGAGTTTTTACCCCTGTAGGATGGCCAGAATTAGGGTGACTAAATAAAGAGAAAAAAGTGGTAAAAAATCTGGAAAATTGCATTGTGTTAGCTAGGCCGGATTCTGTGCAAGAATGAAGGCTACTGACTGTCTAAAAGGCTCACTTTCCCCATTGAACTCATCTTTCTCTTTGAATCGGCGGGACATAAAACAATATAGAGGTCAAATGGATATCGATTATGACACATGACATATAGTATTTTCATATTTTAGCGTACGCTTTTGATATTCATTCTCACAAAAACAAGCATATCTCTGTGAAATGTCAACGGAGCACTGAGCGTATACCAACCTTTTTTATTTTCAAAGCTTTTTACATTTCATTCAGCTGCATCATGCTAATTTAGCTTTTTGCAACCCGGGGCAACAACTTTGAAGACGACTACCACAAAACGGTAAATCCTCAAAAGTTGTTACGAGCAACCTGCACTGCTATGTCAACCGAGCTCGGTGCGTATTATCAGATGTTTTAGGTTACCAAATCCAACTTTGTGGATATGATGTTAATGAAATGTCAGAGAAAGAGCCCACTGAATGACTCAGAACATAATCATTTGTCCTTGTAAAATGTATTTTATAACATCATTGAAATGTCATCACCAAAGCACTCTGTCCAGAGTGGGTGGACAACCTACTCTAACCCCTAAACTCCTTAACCCTGAACCGTGGCGCCACGGCCGCCATTACAGTCACCACCGACCAGGGCGGTGAGTACACTCACACCAATGCACACATACACTGTCACACACACTCTCAATGCACAGTGTACAGTCTCTCCGTAAAGCATTATGCACAATATGTCCTCTGCGTGATAAAATGGTTATAGTTCTCATCTATCGATGTACGATATATCGGTGAACATATCTGAATCGGCCGATATTAGCTAAAAATGCCAACATCAGTATCGGCCCGATATCTAGTTTAACGCCGATGATAAAACCCGATGTCAAAGCTACCGTGCATACCTATATAACGTAGGTAGATGACGTAATGACGCCGTGTAAAATGTTGACAAACACGTGTAACACAGCATTCCTAACCTAGCCCACAATGTCTGCTGAGTGGATCGAGCAGTCAACAAGTCGAGCAGTGATTTGAAAGAGTAAGACCATTTCTGTGAGATGCCTCAAAGGTGAAATCCATTAATGCCAAGATAATGGAATTCATTGCCCTTGACAATCAACCGTTCTCTGTCGTAGATGATGTTGGCTTTCGCCGACTGGTTGAGCTCCGGTACACACTACCAAGTGCGCTATTTTTCAGATGTTGCTAGCTACTAAAACAGATGTTGTGTTGCTATGTTTTTGGAGAAGAACATTGTTTGCATCCATGAGCTAGCTTTTTTTATGACCAGCACAATAGGTGTGCGATCATAACATACGTATCGATTAATTGTTGTGACATGTGAAATACGAGTAACATGCTGACCAGACCGGACACGTCGCATTCGCGAGCGTCTCAAAATAAATTTAGAAATCCATGTTATTCAATTATTGCACCCACACTGGTCGCGCGTGCCAACGAGCATCTGCGATGCCAAGGGCTAAAATAGAACTCCTTTCTATTTCTGACGCAGATCGCACTGAAAGTCCTGCCTCTCCCATCTCCTCATTGGTTTATAGAAGCATATACCACGTGCCATCTCCTCATTGGTTATACCCACGTGGGTGATTGAAAGATGAACTGTTTTGCCGGTTGTCGTGGTAATACTATGAAAGTTTAGATGCCGATCACCATATAAGTTCAAAGAAGAAAAAGCCTGGAAGGAGGAGAGATGACTAGAAACGATTCGGTTGACCGTTTTATGTGTGGATTAATTGTTGGAGTAGAGGACCTTGTGCATGTAAAATAACAACTCAATGTTTCTATCCCAGGACAGATTAGCTGGCAACAGCAAGCTAGCTAAATAGGACAGATTAGCTAGCAACAGCAAGCTAGCTAAATAGGACAGATTAGCTAGCAACAGCAAGCTAGCTAAATAGGACAGATTAGCTGGCAATAGCAAGCTAGCTAAATAGGACAGATTAGCTAGCAACAGCAAGCTAGCTAAATAGGACAGATTAGCTAGCAACAGCAAGCTAGCTAAATAGGACAAATTATTTGGCAACAGCAAGCTAGCTAAATAGCACAGATTAGCTGGCAACAGCAAGCTAGCTAAATAGGACAGATTAGCTAGCAACAGCAAGCTAGCTAAATAGGACAGATTAGCTAGCAACAGCAAGCTAGCTAAATAGGACAAATTAGCTAGCAACAGCAAGCTAGCTAAATAGGACAAATTATCTAGCAAATGCAAGCTTGCAAGCTAAATTGCAATCAATGTTTAATGCTTTTCGACCTGTCCCCAAATTAATGTAATTGATTCAGAGTTTGTTTTGATATTTTAACCTGCGTGTCGTGATCGCGTTTGGTGTAGGGGGACAAAATCAATTTATGCACGATAGCGCACGGGTGCAGCCGGTTTGGGTTCCGTGTAATTGTGTAATAACTACGTGTCAAATAACACTATTTGACGTGTCAAATAAGCTGGTTGACCAATCAGGATCTGAATATGACTTCACATAATAATTGAACGCGTTCATACATTTTTTACGTAGTTATTACACATTGATTACACTCACTCGTATTCCATATGTCACAACGATTCATCGATATATATATATATGCTATGATGCTGGTAAAGTTGTCTCGCGCACCTATTGTGCTGGTCATAAAAAAGCTAGATAGCTCATGGATGCAAACAAAAATGTAATGTTGGTGCATCACTATTCTCATCTGTACGAATGACATTTTTTGAATGAATAACATTTTATTTTCGTGTCTAATCGCCAATTGGCAACCCGTCCCTTATGGGATTCATTGACACATAAACATACATTACAATAATTCACTATGGTAATTAAGATGATAAATCTCCTTCAGGTACTCTCTGCATTGCATAAAAATTGGGAAAAAAAATCCAAAAAACAATCAAGACACAATAGTAAATCATTAGCTAACTGTGTTTTTTTTTCTCTCTCTCTCTCTCTCTCTCTCTCTCTCTCTCTCTCTCTCTCTCTCTCTCTCTCTCTCTCTCTCTCTCTCTCTCTCTCTCTCTCTCTCTCTCTCTCTCTCTCTCTCTCTCTCTCTCTCTCTCTCTCTCTCTCTCTCTCTCTCTCTCTCTCTCTCTCTCTCTCTCTCTCTCTCCCTCTCCCTCTCCCTCCCTCTCTCTCTCTCTCTCTCTCTCTCTCTCTCTCTGTGTGTGTCCTTGAGGGTGTGTGAATGTGTCTGCTAGATGTAATCTATTATTCTATTACACACAGGACACAGTGGCGTCCACAGACAGACAGTCCTGCAGGTCATTCTGGGTAATATCCCCTCTGTCATTTCATTACCAGACACAGGCAGGCTGGCTTTTATCTGACAAGCAGACTACTGTAGCAGGCTAGCTCAGTGCAGTAGCACGGTTACCTTTAGTATAGCTTTCATCTTCAGACGTCACTCTCATCTCACTTTTACTTTGCAGATAGGTCCTGGAGTTTTCTTCGTTTTTGTTGCATCATTTGTGTAAACACATTTTCTATCTCTTCCTCTTAGTCTTCCTTCTATCTGACACACAGTCTGTCCCTCTCACACTCTCTATCTCTTCCTCTTAGTCTTCCTTCTCTCTGGCACACAGTCTGTCCCTCTCACAATCTCTTTTTTCCATTTCTCTCTCTCTCCCGCTCTCACACACATCCACCCACAGTGTGTGGAGATTTCTAAGGAATAGGGATTACCAGTGGGGTGCCTTGGCCCTGAGTAAATCCCATCACATTTGGAGAAGAAGAGAAGAGTCTGGGGAAATGATGTGGATTAACAGGCTGCTACCAGGAGCCTGGCTCTGCCCCTATCTGTCTGATTGACTATTTTACTATCTCTGTAAGGACTCAGAGGATCGCTACAGCTCACACTGACACACACAAACACACACACACAGATACACACCATAAGAAATTGAGAACTGGAGAACATGACAGGTCTTTTATACCGTGGCGAATCCTGAAAATATCACACAGTGAACACGTCAATACCTTTTATTATGCTTTTATTTGACATCAAACTACCGTTCAGTGGTGTGAAGTACTTTAGTAAAAATACTTTAAAGTACAACTTGGGTAGTTCTGTACTGTTACTATTTATATTTTTGACTGCTTTTACTTGACTACATTCCTAAAGTAAATCATGTACTTTTAACTCCATACATTTTCCCTGACACCCGAAAGTACTAGTTACATTCTGAATGTAAATTATGCCCCTGACTATCCGTAAATTTAAAAAACAAGAAAATGGAAAGGAATTTGAAATGATTTATACTTTTACTTTTGATACTTAAGTATATTTAAAATCAAATACTTTTAGACTTTTACTCAAGTGTCATTTTACTGGGTGACTTTCACTTTTACGTGAGTCATTTTCTGTTAAGGCATCTACTTTTAGTCAAGTATGACAATTGGGTCCTTTTCCCACACCTGCTTCCATTGAAGACATGCAGCTTTGCCTCTGTGTTGTCAATGTGGTGATGTATTTTGAAGGAGAGATGTCTGGTTTTGATGAGACTACCTCTGTAATACTGGTTGGAGACTCAAAACCACAAAAGCACCCACACACAGTTCCTCACGCCCAGTGAGCTAATGAACAGGAGTTGCTATGAACAGTTAACCTCGCGTGTCCTCCCTGAGCCCAGGCAGTATGGCCGCCCTGCCCCACCAGGTATCCCAGAGGCCTGTGGGAGCCCCCTACCAGGTGACTGGGTCATGCCTGGTGGAACACGGGACACCGCTGGGAGGAAGGGTGGGGGCCAGCTGTCAGTCGCCACGGCAGCAGAGTGTGATTGACGCGTCGGGGGAGTTGCGGTGGAGAGGAAGTGGAAAGTTAATTGAATGTTGGGAGAAGTGAAGTGAAAGACTAAACCCAAGAGAGAGAAAGTGAGAACGACGGAGGGATGATATAAACGTCTGGAGAGGTGAGAGAGAGTGAGAGAGACAGATTGAAGGACAGGGAGAGAGAGGGCAAAAGGGAGTAGACAGGAAATGAAAGTATGTGGGCGAGGTAAAGGAGGGTGGAGAGGGGAAGACAGAGGTAGATGGAGAGGAAGACTTGTGAAAGGAGGAGACAGATGGAGGAGTGGAGAAAGGGCTAGAGGAAGGAGGAGCATGAGGAGATGCCCTAGAAACAGGGGAGTTTCTTTAATCAGGGGAAGCAGCTGGCTAATCGTGTGTTTCACCGAAGCAATCAGAGAGGGAGGGAGAGAGACAGAGGGAGTGAGAGACAGAAAGAGAGAGAGAGAGAGAGAGAGAGAGACTGCTCTTCTCCAGTAGGAATATATTAGTAGCACCATGCTGAAGGAACTTCACTTTAATCATGTCCTCTCCCAGTTAAAGAGGAGATAGAGTGTTTTGAGCATGCCTGTTAATATCAAACATGCTACATGGTAACCTTTCAGTAGTTGCTAGAGGTCTGCTCATTCACTGATAATGACTCTCCCTCTGGCTCAGGCTAGTTGCCTGTGTCTTTACACTATATTAGACTTATCGTTTCTCCTCCTCTTCCTCAACTTTCCTCCCCTTCCTCACCTCTCATCCCTTTCCACTTCTCACATCCCTTTCCTTTCCTCTCCTCTCCTTCCTCTCCTCTCCTTCCTTTCCTCTCCTCTCCTTCCTCTTCTCTCCTTCCTCTTCTCTCCTTCCTTTCCTCTCCTTCCTCTCCTCTCCTTCCTCTTCTCTCCTCCCTTTCCTCTCCTTCCTCTTCTCTCCTCCCTTTCCTCTCCTCTCCTTCCTCTTCTCTCCTCCCTTTCCTCTCCTTTCCTTCCTCTTCTCTCCTCCCTTTCCTCTCCCCTCCTTCCTCTCCTTCCTCTTCTCTCCTCCCTTTCCCCTCCTTCCTCTCCTTCCTCTCCCCTCCTCCCTTTCCCCTCCTCCCTCTCCTCTCCTTCCTCTTCTCTCCTTCCTTTCCTCTCCTCTCCTTCCTCTTCTCTCCTTCCTTTCCTCTCCTCTCCTTCCTCTTCTCTCCTCCCTTTCTTCTCCTTCCTCTCCTTCCTCGCCTCTTCTCCCTTTCCCCTCCTTCCTCTCATTCCTCTCCTCCCTTTCCTCGCCTCTCCTTCCTTCCTCTCCTCTCCTCCCTTCTCCTTCCTCTCCTCTCCTTCCTCTTCTCTCCTCCCTTTCCCCTCCTTCCTCTCCTTCCTCTCCTCCCTTTCCTTTCCTCTCCTCTCCTTCCTCTCCTCTCCTCCCTTATCCTTCCTTCCTCTCCTTCCTCTTCTCTTCTCCCTTTCCCCTCCTTCCTCTCCTTACTCTTCTCTCCTTCCTTTCCCCTCCTTCCTCTCTTTCCTCTCCTCTCCTCCCTTTCTTCTCCTTCCTCTCCTCTCCTCCCTCTCCCCTCCTTCCTCTCCTTCCTCTTCTCTCCTGTACCAGTAGTCTAATATCCTCTCCCTCCTCTCCTCTCCTCTCCTTCCTCTCCTCCCTATCCCTTCCTCTCCTCTCCTTCCTCTTCTCTCCTGTACCAGTAGTCTAATCTCCAGTACCTTCGGCAGGTGCATGCATTAGGCCATATACACCGTACCTGGTTCATGTTGAGTGTTTAATAAAGGTGAGGGATGTGTTTGTAAATGGTGTGTACTGTGTGACCACAGGCAGGTAGTGTAGTGTGGTGTGCTGTAGGGCAGGAGTGTGGCCTTGCAGGAGGGAGAGTGGTAGTAAATACAGGCCAACTCAGTGCTCTGTTATTAGCCTGTGATTTATAATGCTGTGGCTTACAGAGAGCCCTTGGCACCACCACCCCACCACAGCCCTGTAACCACCTCTATTACAGGTGTGTGCGTGCGTGCGTGCTAGTGGGACAAGGCTCATAGGGATGTCCGTACGACCTTTCACAGCCAGGGTCATCTTCATCATCACTGACACACACACACTTGTCTTCTTTATAGCCCCTGTACAGGGAGATACGCAGCGGAAATAGGATCGGATAAATGCATTTGACAGCTCGCACATTTCTGTACTGATTTATCAGAGTATTTATCCTAGTAATGCCTCTGTTTTCTCACGCTCTCTCTCCTGCTTTCTATCTCTCTTTCTCTCCTTCTGCTTTCTCTCTCTCTCCTTCTGCTTCCTCTCTCTCTTTTTGCTTTCTCTCTCGCGCTCCTTCTGCTTTCTCCCTCTCTCCCCTTCTGCTTTCTATCTCTCTTTCCTGCTTTCTATCGCTCCCCTCTCTCTCTCCTTCTGCTTTCTCTCTCTCTCCTTCTGCTTTGTATCTCTCTCTCCTTCTGCTTTCTCTCTCTCCTGCTTTCTATCGCTCCCCTCTCTCTCCTTCTGCTTTCTCTCTCTCTCCTTCTGCTTTCTCTCTCTCTCTCTCCTTCTGCTTTCTGTCTCCTTCTGCTTTCTCTCTCTCTCTCTCTCTCCTTCTGCTTTCTATCTCTCTCCTTATGCTTTCTCTCTCTCTCTCCTGCTTTCTATCGCTCTCCCCTCTCTCTCCTTCTGCTTTCTCTCTCTCTCTCTCTCTCTCTCTCTCTCTCTCTCTCCTTCTGCTTTCTCTCTCTCCTTCTGCTTTCTCTCTCTCCTTCTGCTTTCTTTCGCTCTCTCCTTCTGCTTTCTCTCTCTCTCTCTCTCCTGCTTTCTCTCTCTCTCCTGCGTTCTTTCGCTCTCTCTCTGTCCTTCTGCTTTCTATCTCTCTCTCCTTCTGCTTTCTCTCTCTCTCCTTCTGCTTTCTCTCTCTCTCTCTCCTTCTGCTTTCTCTCTCTCTCTCCTTCTGCTTTCTCTCTCTCTCTCTCCTGCTTTCTATCTCTCTCTCCTGCTTTCTCTCTCTCTCTCCTGCTTTCTATCGCTCCCCTTTCTCTCTCCTTCTGCTTTCTTTCTCTATCTCTCCTGCTTTCTCTCTCCTGCTTTCTATCTCTCTCTCTCCTTCTGCTCTCTCTCTCTCCCTCTCTCCTTCTGCTTTCTCTCTCTCGCTCTCCTTCTGCTTTCTCTCTCTCCCGCTCTCCTTCTGCTTTCTCTCTCTCTGTCCTGCTTGCTCTCTCTCTCTCTGCTTTCTATCTATTTCTCTCTCTCTTTCTCTCTCTCTCTCTCTCTCCTTCTGCTCTCTCTCTCTCTCTCTCTCTCTCTCTCTCTCCTTCTGCTTTCTCTCTCTCTCTCTCCTTCTGCTTTCTCTCTCTCCTTTCTTTCTCTTCCCCCCTCTCAGGACATATCCATCTTTTAATGGTGTGTGTTTGTCATAGTAGATAGTGTCAGTGCATGTCATTATATTTCAGATAAATATGTGTAGATTTATTAGGGCTGTTTTTCACCAGATGAAGAAAGACCAATGACATACTGTATACAGAAGACTAAGACAGCGACTAAGACAGAGACATTTATTGTTTGGCCTTTTGTGTGTTTTTACTTTAACAAGGCATTACATCTTTTCTTAAACCCTTGTTTTGATTGAATGTATTTTTTTGGTTTATCAGTCTTCGTTGCAATGAAATAAAACTCACCACATGTTGTGATAGGCAATACAAATTCATTACACCCATAATTGTTAGTCCTGTGGCTATAAAGAGATATGGATGGTTGTATTAATTTAGCACTCTACTGTCCAAATTCTCCTTGCAGTTAAAGTCCCCAACTTAATGAGAATGCAGAACTCTTGTAATTGAATACTAAATAGTAAAGATTTAAAACTCAGAACAGATAACATGCATGCATAAACACAATACCAACACACACCATTTAACACTCAAGACCTACAGCTCAGATCCATGGCTCGGCTGGATGAAAGAACCTGCCTCTTGTACTGAAGTAGTACCTCACCTAGCAGAACGTTATCCACATCCTTCACATATCAATGCTGCTTGTGACTGGGATATAGTCAGTGGTACTGTACTGTATAGTGAATAATGCTGGGACACTCTTCGGTCCATCAGAATGAACTATGATCAGAACAGTCTGTGTTGTAATGTTCTGTATTGCCGGTAATGTGTTATAATAATGTGTTCTCAGATGGGGCTTCATCATGGTGTGTGTCTGGGCAGACAGAAATAACAAATCTCTCTTTCTCTCTGTCTCTTTCTGTCCGTCTCTCTCTCTCTCCCTCCCTCTGTCTCTCTCTCCCTCCCTCTGTCTCTCTCTCCCTCCCTTTGTCTCTCTCACTCTCTCTCTCTCTCTCTCCCTCCTTCTCTCTGTCTCTCTCTCCCTCCCTCTCTCTCTCCCTCCCTCCCTCTCTCTCTCCCTCTCTCTCTCCCTCTCTCTCTCCCTCTCTCTCCCTCCCTCTCTCTCTCTCTCCCCCTCTCTCATCTATACCCTATCACCAGCTGCACACACAATAAGAGTAGCAGCTGAAAAGGAGAGGATGTGGAGAGAGAAGGGACAGGGGGAGCAGAGAGGAGAGTGGGAAATAAAAGGGAGAACGACAATGGAAAGATACGATTGGTTAAATAGGATCTCTTTCCATTCTCTTGCTCAGTCTTAGAACTGTTTCCATTGAGTGTATTTACCTCGGAGACATGTAGATAAAGGTGAAGTGGAGAATTCACCTGTTTCCTCTTAATTTACTGTCTGTTTATAAGTATACTGAGCCGCCGCTGTCTCTGTCTTAGTCTTTTAGTCTAAGTCCATGTGAGAAACTGTATGGACGACACACACTGTTCTGTGTGTAGGACAGAAATGATTTGGACACACTGTATCAAACACACAGTGACACCAAAACTGTGAAGAGAAAGTACTATGTTCTTTGGGAAAATATATATTTAAAAAAATATAAGGTCAGGGATAGAGGTGGGGTTAGGGTCAGGGTTTAGGTTAGTGGATAAAATCACGTTTGTGGCCAGACATAGGTGAATGGTCCCATTATAAACCAACCAGTATCTCTTTCTCTGTTCCAGAAATCCTAACTCTCACACCCCCAGCCATAGTAAAGTCATGTACATCATTGACTTCTGATCGTTCTACAACAGATCAGTGACTGACATGTTGTCCATTAGTAATGATGAAAGGTAGACGTGTCGGCCTGTCTGTCTGCAAGCGTGTGGCGATCCTCTGACTTCACCATGTGTGTGTCTTGACCTCTCGACCCCAACCCTCAGGTCCCCTCAGAGAGAACAAAGCCCTGCACTGGGGTCGTACACACAAGTGTGTGTAGAGTTGATCTGACTGCTGTTGCTCTCAAAACTAAGGGTGGTCAGGGGTTAGAGGTCAGGGGATGGTATGCTTCTCTGACCCCTATAGCTAGCCTCATCCCAGGGCCTAGAGAAGAGGATGGAGCAGGGCAGCTTTGAAGCCTCTACTCTCTAGTCTAGTAGATGTGTGATATGACTGGCTGGGCTGGCCTCTCTCTGTTCTGTTCCTCCACAATGTAATTACAACTGAGCTTTGAAGTAGAACACTGAGAAGACCAGAGGTGAGAGGAGAAGTGGGGTGAGTGAGAGAGCAAGGGAGAGAGGGGGAAAGTGAGAATGGGGGAGTGGAGAGGGTGAGTGAGGCTGTGGCTGGTAGGACAGAGGCACAGCAGTCCAATTGGTGTCTGAACCACTGAGGTAACAATAGGAGACTCTCCAAACTATGCTGTGTGCTCATATGTCACTTGCACTTCACTTATATGTCACTTGCACTTCACTCATATGTCACTTGCACTTCACTCATATGTCACTTTTGCACTTCACTCATATGTCACTTTTGCACTTCACTCATATGTCACTTTTGCACTTCACTCATATGTCACTTGCACTTCACTCATATGTCACTTGCACTTCACTCATATGTCACTTTTGCACTTCGCTCATATGTCACTTTTGCACTTCACTCATATGTCACTTTTGCACTTCACTCATATGTCACTTTTGCACTTCACTCATATGTCACTTGCACTTCACTCATATGTCACTTGCACTTCACTCATATGTCACTTTTGCACTTCACTCATATGTCACTTTTGCACTTCACTCATATGTCACTTTTGCACTTCACTCATATGTCACTTTTGCACTTCACTCATATGTCACTTGCACTTCACTCATATGTCACTTGCACTTCACTCATATGTCACTTTTGCACTTCGCTCATATGTCACTTTTGCACTTCACTCATATGTCACTTTTGCACTTCACTCATATGTCACTTTTGCACTTCACTCATATGTCACTTGCACTTCACTCATATGTCACTTGCACTTCACTCATATGTCACTTTTGCACTTCACTCATATGTCACTTTTGCACTTCACTCATATGTCACTTTTGCACTTCACTCATATGTCACTTTTGCACTTCACTCATGTCACTTTTGCACTTCACTCATATGTCACTTTTGCACTTCACTCATATGTCACTTTTGCACTTCACTCATATGTCACTTGCACTTCGCTCATATGTCACTTTTGCACTTCGCTCATATGTCACTTTTGCACTTCACTCATATGTCACTTGCACTTCACTCATATGTCACTTTTGCACTTCACTCATATGTCACTTTCACTTCACTCATGTCACTTTTTGCACTTCACTCATATGTCACTTTTTGCACTTCACTCATATGTCACTTTTTGCACTTCACTCATATGTCACTTTTGCACTTCACTCATATGTCACTTTTGCACTTCACTCATATGTCACTTTTGCACTTCACTCATATGTCACTTTTGCACTTCACTCATATGTCACTTTTGCACTTCACTCATATGTCACTTTTGCACTTCACTCATATGTCACTTTTGCACTTCACTCATATGTCACTTTTGCACTTCACTCATATGTCACTTTTGCACTTCACTCATATGTCACTTTTGCACTTCACTCATATGTCACTTTTGCACTTCACTCATATGTCACTTTTGCACTTCACTCATATGTCACTTTTGCACTTCACTCATATGTCACTTTTGCACTTCACTCATATGTCACTTTTGCACTTCGCTCATATGTCACTTTTGCACTTCGCTCATATGTCACTTTTGCACTTCGCTCATATGTCACTTTTGCACTTCGCTCATATGTCACTTTTGCACTTCGCTCATATGTCACTTTTGCACTTCGCTCATATGTCACTTTTGCACTTCGCTCATATGTCGTGCATATTTTTTTTATTTCGGTCATTGAAGACATCTGCTTCTTTTAAATAATATACATTTGTTTAGAATTCAATTGAACTATTTTTAAAAAGTGGTCTGCTACCTTTATGGACCTGTAGCCTTCCTTGATGTTTGCCCACTCCACCTTCTAATCATGCCTTGGCTTTGAAAGCTGATTTTCAAATAGCGGAGGGAAAGGTGTGTTTGGCTAGGTGAGATGTCAGGGGCTTCTTTTAATGGAGTTGGAGAACCAAGGAGAACTCAAGGTTATAGCAGATATCTGGTTAACTCTCTTCAATGGCACATCCTGTGTGTGTGTGTGTGTGTGTGTGTGTGTGTGTGTGTGTGTGTGTGTGTGTGTGTGTGTGTGTGTGTGTGTGTGTGTGGTGCATAGGCGAACCGGTCTTGTTTAGGAGAAGCTATCTAAGGTAGAACACCCCCAACATTTGAATGAACAGCAGCATGCTCTTTCCTGTTCCCGGGGAGGTTACCTGAAACAGAGGGTTCCCCTTCCCAAAACCAGGATGTGTTTTGGAACCCAGATGCGATGAAGTCAGAGTTCCTGCACCCAGGCAGAAAGTAATTGGGGATCTAAACTGCTGTGCTTTGCCAAAAAGGTCTGGTGAGAGATGCTGCAAGTTGATGAGGGGAGGATTCACACCCAGAAAATAGGCTAGCTTTCAAACATTCATTTATTGGTGTAACCTAGATAACTTCCCAAGATCTTGCAGTGCGGCATGTAAACTAGAGTACTCCTCCTAGCTGTGTTCATCCATTACACTAACACTGTATGTGTAGATATTAGAATGACTGTGTGGCTGTCTCAGTGTAAGTCCTTTGTGTATGGCTAGGAGAAGGCAGTCAAAATGCTGCCTTCTCTGAACCCATATACTGAACCCACTGACACAACAGTTCCCAAACTAGGGGTCGCTACCCCATGTTGGGTCACCTGATGTGAAAATGGGGTCGCAAGAGAATTTCCAAAATCCTGATAAAAACTCAAATGTAATAATAATATGTAAATGTAATATTTTATTTATCTATTTTTATAAATTAGCAAAAATTTCGAAAAACCTGGGGTATTGTGTTTAGAATTATGTGGGACATGTGTATATATATACACATACTGTACCAGTAAAACGTTTTAGAACACCTACTCATTCAACATTTTGTCTTTATTTTTACTATTTTCTACATTGTAGAATAATAGTGAAGACATCAAAACTATGAAATAACACATATGGAATCATATAGTAACCATAAAAGTGTCAAACAACTCAAAACATATTTGAGATTCTTCAAAGTAGCCACCCTTTGCCTTGATGACAGCTTTGCAAACTCTTGGCATTCTCTTAAACAGCTTCACCTGGAATGCTTTTCCAACAGTCTTGAAAGAGTTCCCACATAGACTGTTTTTCCTTCACTTTGCGGTCCAACTCATCCCAAACCATCTCAATTGGGTTGAGGTCAGGTGATTGTGGAGGTCAGGTCATCTGATGCAGCACTTCATCACTCTCCTTCTTGGTCAAATAGCCCTTATACAGCCTGGAGGTGTGTTGGGTCATTGTCCTGTTGAAAAACAGATGATAGTCCCACTAAGCCCAAACCAGATGGGTTGGAGCATCGCTGCAGAATGCTGTGGTAGCCATGATGGTTAAGAGTGCCACAGCAAAGCACCATCACACCACCACCTCCATGCCTCACGGTGGGAATCACACATGCAGAGATCATCCATTCACCTACTCCGTTTCTCACAATGACACTGCGGTTGGAACCAAAAATCTCAGATTTGGACTCCTTAGACCAAAGGACAGATTTAATGTCAACTGCTCATGTTTTTTGGCCCAAGCAAGTGTCTTCTTCTTATTGATGTCTTTAGTAGTGGTTTCTTTGCAGCAATTTGACCATGAAGGCCTGATTCACGCAGTCCCCTTGAACTCTGTGAAGCATTTATTTGGGCTGCAATTTCTGAGGCTGGTACCTGTAATGAACTTATCCTCTGCAGCAGAGGTAACTCTGGGTCTTCCTTTCCTGTGGTGGTCCTCATGAGAGCCAGTTTCGTCATAGCGCTTGATGTTTTTTTATGACTGCACTTGAGGAATCTTTCAAAGTTCTTGACATTTTCAGAATTGACTGACCTGCATGTCTTAAAGGAAGGTTGGACTGTTGCTTCTTTTGAGTTGTACTTGCCGTAATATGGACTTGGTCTTTTACCAAATAGGGATATCTTCTGTATTCCACCCCTACCTTGTCACAACACAACTGATTGGCTCAAATGCATTAAGAAGGAAAGACATTTCACAAATGAACTTTTAAGAAGGCATACCTGTTAATTGAAATGCATTCCATGTGACTACCTCATGAAGCTGGTTGAGAGAATGCCAAGAGTGTGCAAAGTAGTCATCAAGGCAAAGGGTGGCTACATTGAAGAATCTCAAATATAACATATATTTTGATTTGTTTAACACTTTTTTGGTTGCTACATGATATTTTAATGTCTTCACTATTAATCTACAATGGTGGGCTTTTGTACAAATTTGTCTCCTTGCAAACTGAATGCAAGCATATAGGGGAAATACAAAAACATTCTACAGAAGAGTGACCGAATCAGTGGATAATTATTATGGGAGAGAGAGTCTTTCAAAAGCGAACCGTGCCCCCTTACCTCGGGTGTGCATGTTTCTAACAGAAAACAGCATCAGTAAGTCTCCCACACGAGTGATGACTGCTCACGTCCAATGCTTGGAAGAGCACTTATGGACCTCACCGACTTCAGTGCATTCACTGGGTGGGTGGGTGGGGGTGGGGTGGTGTTTTGAGTGCTCATCCAACTCGGAATTCCAACTCGGGGACTCAGGTCTTTTTTTAGAGCTCCGTCTTTCCGACCTGAAGATCACTGACATCATGATTTGGCCTCATATTATTCAGAGTTCCCAGTTGTCTTTAAAGCAACATATAACTCATGGTACTCTTCTACAGCTCATATCTGTGTGAAGCTGGATTCAGAGCTCTTGTCTGCATCAAAACCAAATCTAGATCCAGGTTGGATGTGACAACAGAGATGAGGTGCGTAGTGTCGACCACGCCCCCTGGCTTTGAGAATCTCCGACTCGACGTGCATCAAGCACACCGATCTCATTAGTGTTGGTGAGATTAGATACATTATGTCAGACTAATATTCTATTGACTGTCATAGCCCCACATTAAAAGTATGTGAGGATGAGTTAAGATGATCAGAAATACTGTTAGAAGGTTTTTCAATTGACTGCCATAACCCCAAATGAAAAAGTTAACATTGGTTGTTAATTATAACTGAACAAAAATCTAAATGCAACATGCAACAATTTCAAAGATTTTACTGAGTTACAGTTCATAAAAGGATATCAGTCCATTTACATATTCATTAGGCCCTAATCTATGGATTTCACATGACTGGGAATACAGATTATGCATCTGTTGGCCAGAGATACCTACTCAGTATCTGGTGTGACCACCATTTGCATCATGCAGCGTGACATCTCCTTCACATAGAGTTTATCAGGCTGTTGATTGTGATCTGTGGGAATGTTGTCCCTCTCGTCTTCAATGACTGTGTGACGTTGCAGGATATTGGTGGGAACTGGAACACGCTGTCATACACGTCGATCCAGAGCATATCAAACATGCTCAATGGGTGACATGTTTGGTGAGAATCCAGGCCATGGAAGAACTGGGACATTTTCAAGAATTGTTTGCAGATCGTTGTGACATGGGGCCGTGCATTATCATGTGGAAACATGAGTTGATGGCAGTGGATGAATGGCACGACAATGGGCCTCCGGATCTCGTCACGGTACCTCTGTGCATTCAAATTGCTATCGTTAAAATGCAATTGTGTTCGTTGTCCGTAGCTTATGCCTGCCCATACCACAACCCCACCGCCACCATGAGACACTCTGTTCACGACGTTGACATCAGCAAACTGCTCTCCCACACGACGCCATGCACATAGTCTGCGGTTGTGAGGCCGTGTGGACGTAATGCCAAATTGTCTAAAACAACATTGGAGGCGGATTATGGTAGAGAAATTAACATTCAATTCTCTGGCAAATCTTTGGTGGACATTCCTGCAGTCAGCATGCTAAATGCACACTCCCTCAAAACTTGAGATCGTTGGCATTGTGTTGTGTGGCCTTTCATTATCCCCAGCAGAAGGTGCACCTGTGTAATGATCATGCTGTTTAATCAGCTTCTTGATATGACAAACCTGTCAGGTGGATGGATTATCTTGGCAAAGGAGAAATGCTCACTAGCAGAGATGTAAACAAATTTGCGCACAAAATTTGAGAGAAATAAGCTTTTTGTGTGTATGGAACATTGCTGGGATCTTTTATTCCAGCTCATGAAACATGAAACCAACACTTTACCTGTTGTGTTTATATTTTGGTTCAGTGTATATACTTTTTCTCACATGGTTGGGTTTGCGAGAATCTTTTTGTGTGCCAAAAAAGTTTGGGAACCCCTGCGCTAACACAACACACACATACAAAGACACAATGAGATGCTCTCTATGCGTTACCTCGTACCTGTAATGAAGTGATTATGCAGACTAAAAGAAAACACTGTTGTAGTCACAAACACAGAGTCTCACACACACACACACACACACACAGTGGTGTGTAATGATGGCAGCTCTATCACAGTGCTGATGAAAATAGTTGGTACATCACTGATAATTACACTAGCAGGCCTCTGCTATAGAAACCCTAAAACAGTTTAGGGGCAGAGAAATAGGAAATAGTAGACAGTAATATGAAACTGCAAGGTCACTCTACATTCTGCAGGACGAGAGATGAACGTATGAAAGATGGATGAGGAGAATTCAATAGCACATTTTTGGTTTCTGTGGTTCTGTATGAAACAGAATCAGGTATACAGAGATCTGGAAGGACACCTCAGTAATAGAAAGCTACTGGAGTGAAGCCATATAAGAGAACTAGCCTCAGACCAGGGTCATAGCTTTGAGACGAACCAACCCCAAGGCCTAACAGACGCAGGGAAACACACACACAGGGAAAGGAGTCTCCTTGGGGTCTGAGTAGTACTAGTAGTATTCGGTGGAGGGAATCAGAATGAACCCTGTGTATATAGACCTCTCAGCACTATTGAAGGACACAGCTGAAGGAATGGGAGGCTGGAGGATATAAAGAGAGGTGGAAAAGAGGAAATGGAGATAGGGAGAGAGTAGGATGAAAACGATGGGAGTATAGAAGGACAGAAAAGGAGATGAAAGTAGAGCGGGGGAGGATGGAATGAAGGAGATGAGAGGACAGTGAGAGAAGAGAGAGGAGAAAGATAGTAGTTTATAAACACAAACATTACTGAGGCATGTTTGGTTGAATTCAGCCCTGCATCCAAACAACCTTTGTTTTGGCTTTAAGTTTCTGAACAAATTCTCCCCCTCCCCCGGCAGTGTGTTTGTGTGTGTTTGTGCGCTGTGCGTGTTTCCAGAGTGGAGTGTTAGGCTTTATGCATTATTGATGTTCACACTATTAACACATTAGAGAAGCAGTAGAACTCTGAGACCAGCCGGTATGGAGAGACACACACACACACACACACACAGTGATCTGCATATAGATGTCAGATTCAGACCCAGAACAGAGGAGTGTATTTAGTGCTGTATTGACTGTCTGCTGTCTGAAAGAACCACACAGACCCTCACGCACAAAACACATCTATCAACCTGTGTGTGTGTCTGGCCCAACGCTCACGTAGAAAGCCCATCTATCAGGCTGTCCACCGCTCACTCCCTCGTCTGCGTAATGGCCCTGACCTTTTTACCATCAGTCTCTCTGCCCGGGTATAGGCGGACAGGCCTTGTGAGTGCTTGTGTGTGTGTCGAAGGTCCCAGCACCCACGGAGAGCTGAATCTCATTCCCCAGCCTGACAGATGGCTGCTGCTGAGAATGTAGGACACACACTTGTTCACTTTGCCCTCGCACTTGTGCTCTTACTTCATTCTCACCCGCTCTGGAGGTCCAGTTGGTGAGAGAGACATATGAAATGTATTCTCCCTGTAGAGTTTCATTCTATACTTTTAACACTATGCTTCTGCTTACAGGGTGAGAAATCTGACTAGAGCAAGATCTGTTACACACCCAACAACATCTAATTTCCTTTAGTCTATTTTGGACTCATAAATAACAGACAAAATGTGTTCTGGGAGGTTTCCTCAGTTCTTGTTGGACCAGGTGAATGTTTTTTGCACCCGAAAAGAAACAACTGGACAGTTATTGTGTTGTGGGAACATATATTTTGGGATGTCCCCACAATGTTCCCACCAGACTGTTCCCACAACCTAATGAGACATTCTGGGAACCTTTAAAAAAAACAGATGAAATGTGTTCTGGGAAAATGAATTATAGAATGTTTTATACACACATTCTATAATGATCAGCATGACTAGACAGTTTTTGTGTTATGGGAACATTTGCCGCGACTTAACGAATGTTCTGGGAACCTTCACAAAACCAATTTTGGTTTCCTGGGATGTGTGTGCTTGTGGTGCAGTGGAGCGTAGCAGGCAGCAGGCCATGGAGCCATTGACAGGAGGTGAAGGGGACATGTTTCCTCAGTCAGGCCTACCCTGCTGAGCCTCTGGGACGGTGCTTGTGTGTGTGTGCCACCTGCATGCCTGTGTGTGTATGTTACAGAGTAAAAGGTGATCCTCCAGTCTATTACGGTGATCTCAGATGAATGTGGTTAGATCAGGGTCTGTACTCTCACAGCTCTTTCTGTGGATCAGATTTAACCCAGTGAGCCAGCCAACCAAAGCCTTACAGTACCTGCAGGAGCAGACGGGCTAGCACTGGTATCTCTGTGTGCGTGCGTATGTGTGTGTGTTTATGTGTGTGAGCAGGTCTCCTGCTCGAAGAGAGAGCAAAGAGGGGTGGGCTATCATCTGAACATAGCGAATGTAAATCAGCTAGTTGCTGTTGAAACAATCTAACTAGCTTTTACTTTTGATTGAAGTTTATTTTGCTGCTGACTTCTGCTTCTTAGGCCTACTAGCAAACATTGGAATTGAAGCCTTCCCTGTTCCTGACTGTGAGATGACACATGCAACTCAAAAGGGACCCACTTCAACACGACCTATGGGCGCCGGTAGCTTCTGCCTGCAGGACGACTGCAGTGTGTGTGCTCTTGTGGGGGCAGAGAAGTGGGGGAGGGGAATTTTCCTAGATTCAAAAATTAGACATTTGCTTGTTTAATGGGCAAATAAGTGAGAAAATAGACTAAAATATAAATGTAATATTGATAAAAACACCACCAATCTGAAAGAGCAGGTGCTCAGGCACCCTTAGACTGTTCTTTGTGTGTGTGTGTGTGTGTGTGTGTGTGAGTGAGCCAGAGGATTTGGGCTTCTGTAAACAGCCACATCCTGGCATTTACAGAGAGCCAGAACAATGTCAACAGAGAGTAAATCCCTCTGTTTCTTCACCTTCCTCAGTCACTCATCCTGTCACTCCATCTCCACATGTCCTCCACTCCCTCTGTATCTACACTCTTCTCCTTTCCCCCCCTTTCTTTCCTTTCATTCCACCCCTCCATTATGGTCCTGTTGATTTCCCCCGCTGTTGTGTTGGCTCCACGCTATGGAGAGATGGAATAGATCTGCAGCACGAAGAAATTGAGACTTTAAGCTTGTGCATGTTATTCTGGCCAAAGAGAATTCTGTTCAGAGAATACATTCAGAGTCCAGAGAAGATCGGTACTATGGAGACACCGACAGAGGGAGCAGTGCAGATGGAAGACGTGAGAGCCATAATGCAGGGAGGGAGAGAGCGAGAGAGAGAAAAGGTGGGAGCCATGCTGTAGAGAGAGAAAAGGTGGGAGCCATGCTGTAGAGAGAGAGAGAGAAAAGGTGGGAGCCATGCTGTAGAGAGAAAGAGAGAAAAAGAGAGAGAAGGGGAGAGAGAAAAGGAGAGCACAGTGTGGTGATTACGAAGGATAGTGCATTAATTTCTCTGTTTTCATTGAGCTGCTGCACAAAGAGAGGAGATACCTTCTGAGACAGTCTACACACACACACACACACACACACACACACACACACACATACCTGTCTCTACACACACACACACACACACACACACACACACACACACACACACACACACACACACACACTCCTGTCTCTACACATACACACTCCTGTCTCTTTGATTACAAAGGATAGTGCATTAATTTCTCTGTTTTCATTGAGCTGCTGCACAAAGAGAGGAGATACCTTCTGAGACAGTCTACACACACACACACACACACACACACACACACACACACACATACCTGTCTCTACACACACACACACACACACACCTGACTCTACACACACACACACACACACACACACACACACACACACACACACACACACACACACACACATACCTGTCTCTACACACACACACACACACACCTGTCTCTACACACACACACACACACACACATACCTGTCTCCACACACACACACACACACATGCCTGTCTCTACACACACACACACACGTCTCTACACAAACACACACTTACCTGTCTCTACACACACACACGTCTCTACACACACACACACACACACACACACACACACACACACACACACACACACACACACACACACACCTGTCTCTATACACACACACACACACACACACACACACACACACACACACACACACACACCTGTCTACACACACACACACACACACACACCTGTCTCTACACACACACACACACACACACACACACACACACACACATACCTGTCTCTACACAAACACACTCTTACCTGTCTCTACACACACACACACGTCTCTACACACAAACACACATACACACTCCTGTCTCTACACACACACACACACACACACACACACACACACACACCTGTCTCTACACACACACACACATACACACTCCTGTCTCTACACACACACACATACACACTCCTGTCTCTACACATACACACTCCTGTCTCTTTGATTACAAAGGATAGTGCATTAATTTCTCTGTTTTCATTGAGCTGCTGCACAAAGAGAGGAGAGATCTTCTGAGACAGTCTACACACACACACACACACACACACACACACACACACACACACACACACATACCTGTCTCTACACACACACATACCTGTTTCTACACACACACATACCTGTCTCTACACACACACATACCTGTCTCTACACACACACATACCTGTTTCTACACACACACATACCTGTCTCTACACACACACATACCTGTCTCTACACACACACATACCTGTTTCTACACACACACACACATACCTGTTTCTACACACACACCCCTGTTTCTACACACACATACACACTCCTGTCTCTACACACACACACATACCTGTTTCTACACACACACCCCTGTTTCTACACACACATACACACTCCTGTCGCTACACACACACACACACACATACCTGTTTCTACACACACACACACACACACACACCCCTGTTTCTACACACACATACACACTCCTGTCTCTACACACACACACACACTCCTGTTTCTACACACACATACACACTCCTGTCTCTACACACACACACACACACACACACACACACACACACACACACACACACACACACACACATTCATGTGGAAGGTATAGCTGGCTAAACGGAGCAGGATGGTTCCAGAGGGAAACTCTGAAATACACTTCCTCTCATCACATAAACGTTCCCTATCCTTCCCTCCCTCTCTTTCTCCCTCATCCTGTCACAAAGCCAATGTCCCAGTTGCTGTGTTCTCTCTCAATTCTTAACTCTAAACCAGGAATTGACCTCGGGCAGTAAACACTACTCAAATATGGTTTATTCAACCTCCCACAGAACCAGATGACTCTGTTTATGTGTTGATATTTAGCGTTCCGTTCTCGGCTCACTCTCACGATATGGTCACTTGTGGGGATTGTGTGTGAATTAAAACACAATCATATTGTGTGCCTTTAGTTTGCATGTGATCTGGCCTAGTGGGACTGAGCTGGGATATTATGTTGAGGAAATTGCTTTTTCACTGGCTGTTCAAATGAGAGAGCTAAATCACAACTTATTGAAGAGGGAGCTTGGATGTGTGTTTATGTGTTTATGTATGGAATATCATCATAAATTTGTTCCTAGTTTCTCTCTCTGGTGTTCTGCATACAGTAAGCTTGTGGGAAGCTGTTCCAGTGTGTGCTGTGTATTCTACACTTAGAGCTACTGATCTAAACTAGTGTCGTACATCAGTTTGGATTGTAGTTTTATAATCACACGAGAACCTGTGGACCAACTGGCTATGACCATATCTATATATCCTGAATTAAAATTGCACAGGGGAGCCAGGCCCAGCCAATCAGACTTGAGGTTTTCACTACAAAAGGGCTTTATTACCAGCACCCCCCCCCCCCCCCCCCCCCTTCATCAGACCTTCATCACACCTTCATCAGACCTCATCACATCTTTATCACAAACAAAAAGGTGTAATGGGTTCGCGCTCACACCTTTTTGTTTGTCAGAATTCACAGCTTCTGGGAGAACGCAATGGTTCTCTCTTGATTAGTTATCACACCCTCACTCTCTTCTCTGGCTGATTTGGTCAATCAGACAGACCGACAGGGAGGGAGGGAGAGAGAGAATTTGTGCGTTACAGGGCTGGCAGTGGCAGCTTGCTGCCTGGCTGGGTGATTGTCCATCAGAGATCCTGTCTGGATTATAAATCCAATCAGAACACAGTGATTGCTGCAGCCGGATGGTGATTGGATCACAACCCACCAACGCTGCCACACTACCTCCAGGAAAACAGAGCGGGAAGGAGAGGGATGGAGAGAAAGAGTTGAGGGAGAGACAGAGGGAGAGAAATAGATGAGGGCAAGTTAGAGATAGAGGAAGGGAAAGAGAGAGAGAACCAGGAAGAGATAAAGATGTATTCACTATTCTCCTCATGCTGCCTGTAGAATGTGATTTAGCTCAGTCAGACACTCACTCAGAGACATATCTACTTTGAGGAACAATGTTCTTGTCTGGGATAGAACAGTCTGGTTTGTGATAGAGTAGTTTTGATAGAATGTCTACTCATCACAGAGTTTGTGTGAGCTACTTTCCCTATCCTGGTCCAGGTTTCATCTCACTTCATTCTAGTCAGAAGTGATATCTACTGATGATGTGATATATCTAGTGATATATAATACTGGTCTAACTGGAGAGAAAGATGTGCTGCCTGGAGCTCAACTTCATAGAACAACCATTCAACAGAAATCAGTTCTGAGATGATGATTAGTTGTGTTCGGTTCAAGCTACAGATTCATGCTGTAGAGTGCCTGGCTGTGTTTGTGCAACCGTGAGTTATCAGCTTGTTGGTTAGTATGTGTGTGAGGAACATAGGGGCAGTTTGGGAGGGCAAAGGGCCTGGGCAATGTGGGCATTGGCATCTGGTACTCCTGCCCCTCTGCAACCCTCTCTAACCCTGTTGGTACTCCTGCCCCTCTGCAACCCTCTCTAACCCTGTTGGTACTCCTGCCCCTCTGCAACCCTCTCTAACCCTGTTGGTGCCCCTGCTGTGGCAGATGTGTGTCAAAGGGTAGAGCCACCGTGAGAAGAGGGCTGAGAAGAGCAGCAGTGAGGTAGGGGTCCTATGGGTGAGAAGAGGGCTGAGAAGAGCAGCAGTGAGGTAGGGGTCCTGTGGGTGAGAAGAGGGCTGAGAGGAGCAGCAGTGAGGTAGGGGTCCTATGGGTGAGAAGAGGGCTGAGAGGAGCAGCAGTGAGGTAGGGGTCCTATGGGTGAGAAGAGGGCTGAGAAGAGCAGCAGTGAGGTAGGGGTCCTGTGGGTGAGAAGAGGGCTGAGAGGAGCAGCAGTGAGGTAGGGGTCCTATGGGTGAGAAGAGGGCTGAGAGGAGCAGCAGTGAGGTAGGGGTCCTATGGGTGAGAAGAGGGCTGAGAAGAGCAGCAGTGAGGTATGGGTCCTATGGGTGAGAAGAGGGCTGAGAGGAGCAGCAGTGAGGTAGGGGTCCTATGGGTGAGAAGTGAGCTGAGAGGAGCAGCAATGAGGTAGGGGTCCTATGGGTGAGAAGAGGGCTGAGAGGAGCAGCAGTGAGGTAGGGGTCATATGGGTGAGAAGAGGGCTGAGAGGAGCAGCAGTGAGGTAGGGGTCCTGTGGGTGAGAAGAGGGCTGAGAGGAGTAGCAGTGAGGTAGGGGTCCTATGGGTGAGAAGAGGGCTGAGAGGAGCAGCAGTGAGGTAGGGGTCCTATGGGTGAGAAGAGAGCTGAGAGGAGCAGCAGTGAGGTAGGGGTCCTGTGGGTGAGAAGAGGGCTGAGAGGAGCAGCAGTGAGGTAGGGGTCCTATGGGTGAGAAGAGGGCTGAGAGGAGCAGCTGGACTGGGGAAACAGAGGTAAGATGTTGCAGTGCTCCTGTGGACCTGTGTGTTTATCTGTATGCAGAGTACAGCAGCAACTGTTTACCTGCACTACATTAACATGGACCTCAGCAGCCTGAGGTAGACCTAATGGCCTGGGGACAAAGTCACACAGCTAATAGAAATGAGAGAGAGAGATCGCTACTATGGTGATGAGTGGATGTTTTGGGGGGGTTTTTGGTACTTTTTACCCCTTTTTCTCCACAATTGGTAGTTACAGTTTTGTCCCATCGCTGCAACTCCCATACGGACTCGGGAGAGGCAAAGGTCGAGAACCATGCTTCCTCCGCAAAACGACCAAAACGACCACTGCTTCTTGACACACTGCTCACTTAACCCGGAAGCCAGCCGCACCAATGTGTCAGTGGGAACACTGTACAGCTGGCGATCGAAGTCAGAGTGCATGCACCCGGCCCACCACAAGCAGTCGCTAGATTGCAATGGGACATTCCGGCCGGCCAAACCCTCCCCGAACCCTGACGATTCTGGGCCAATTGTGCCCCTCCTCGTGGATCTCCCTGTCGCGGCCGGCTGCAGCACAGCCTGAGATCGATCCCGGGTCTGTAGCGAAGCCTCTAGCCCCGAGTTGCAGTGCCTTAGACCGCTGCACCACTCGGGAGGCCAGGATGAGTGGATGTTTGTACAATACTGTACTATGTATAATCCCTCTGGAGGACTGCATCACTTTTAACAATTATCCAGTACCTTTCTCTGCTCTCCCCTTCACACGATCCTAGGAACAGCTCTGAGGTTAACTTTTCTACTGTATGTCTTCTGCAGTAGAATCAGTGGTAATAATAGATAGTCTTCAATAACCCTCTTCTATGTGTGTGCTGAGCAGGTGGGAGTGAGACAGAGACCGAGAGAGAGAGCTATTAGTGGTTTGTAGTGTTTGACATGATTAATGCCCAGGTCTTTATCTGAACTCTCTCCCCTGCAGAGCTCATTTCCCCACACCTACCTAACGACGGGACTATTTTAGGCCAAGCCTCATTAATACCCAGTGATTAGATTCATTGTTCCGGAATTCTGATGGATGTCTCGCGGTTTAAAAAGTTTTTCTTTTTTAAGAGTGGAAGGATTGTCTTCTTTGAATTGTTTCTTTGAAACTAACGCGTCAGTTAATCAATATCCTAGACATTTCTCTACTGTGTCTTCAACTACTTCATGTACGTTTGTGCTAGAGATATTATGAGCCAGATTCATGTCATACTGAGTGGCAGAGCGGTCCAGCTATCTAGCTATTTATACTGTATAAAACTGTAGAGTTGAGAGGGGAGAGGAGAGGAGAGGAGAAGAGAGGAGAAGAGAGGAGAGGAGAGGGGGGGAGAGGAGAGGGGGGGAGGGGAGAGGAGATTAGAGGAGGGGAGAGGAGAGGAGGGGAGAGGAGAGGAGAGGAGGGGAGGGGAGAGGAGAGGAGAGGAGAGGAGAGGAGAGGAGGGGAGAGGAGAGGAGGGGAG
The DNA here is from genome assembly GCF_057628025.1 of Oncorhynchus mykiss. Taxonomy (NCBI): domain Eukaryota; kingdom Metazoa; phylum Chordata; class Actinopteri; order Salmoniformes; family Salmonidae; genus Oncorhynchus; species Oncorhynchus mykiss. Next base: position 34,181,336 of record NC_143043.1, read on the forward strand.
AGGAGGGGAGAGGAGAGGAGGGGAGAGGAGAGGAGAGGAGGGGAGAGGAGGGGAGAGGAGAGGAGGGGAGAGGAGAGGGGGGGGGAGGAGAGGGGGGGAGGGGAGAGGAGATTAGAGGAGGGGAGAGGAGGGGAGGGGAGGGGAGGGGAGAGGAGAGGAGGGGAGAGGAGAGGAGAGGAGGGGAGAGGAGAGGAGAGGAGAGGAGGGGAGAGGAGAGGAGGGGAGAGGAGGGGAGAGGAGAGGAGAGGAGAGGAGAGGAGAGGAGAGGAGAGGAGAGGAGAGGAGAGGAGAGGAGAGGAGAGGAGAGGAGAGGAGAGGAGAGGAGGGGAGAGGAGAGGAGGGGAGGGGAGAGGAGAGGAGAGGAGTTCTGGGCACAAGGCAGGGGTTTTTCCCTTTCTTCTCTCTTTCATTCCTCTAGATGAGGAATCCTGCTGTGAATAACAAAGCTATTTCCTAATCAACACGATTTGTCTTTTGATTCAATATGTAGCAGCTGACAGAATCACACCATAATTCACCCCGTCACACAGTGTTAGGCTTTCTAGCTCCCTATTGCAGCACCAGGTCAGTTTATGCAGGTCTGTTCTCTAATACAGCTCTAAAGCAGCAGTGGGATGGAGATGGGTCTGAGGATGGACATTTATCAGCAGAGTGGTATTTCTATTCTTCTCATTAATTACTAGAGAGAAAGAGAGGAGGATGCTGAAAGAGACGAGAGGAAGAGGTAAAGGAATATTGATTGTAGCAGGGCCGGTTCAGAGCTGGTTTAACTGTTCCTTCATACAGATCATTGGCTTTCCAGATTACTATTAAAGAGAAACAAGGGGGTCGGGATGTCACTACGACCCTATTAAAGACACGCACACACACACACACACACAAACACACACACACACACACACACACACACACACACACACACACACACAGAGTCAGGAGCAATAGGCCAGGCCATGCTCCACCTTAACTATTACTCAGAAGAACAGAATAGTTGTCATCTGGCCTCCCTCCCTTTCTACTTCCCTTTTTCTCCCTCCCACCTTTCCTCTCTCCCTCCCTCCATTCTTCCCTTTGTAGAGTGAATGATGTTGTTAATGACCTGTTAACTGTGGCATGCTGGCTCTCTGGGCTCAGCAAAAACACATGATAGATGAACTGGAGCCGGCATCTCCTGGGATACACATGACTATAAGGTCCCCATACTGTTACAGTCTACAGACACTTTACTGTTACAGTCTACAGAAACTTTACTGTTACAGTCTACAGACACTTTACTGTTACAGCCTACAGACACTTTACTGTTACAGCCTATAGACACTTTACTGTTACAGTCTACAGACACTTTACTGTTACAGTCTATAGACACTTTACTGTTAGTCTACATACACTTTACTGTTACAGCCTACAGACACTTTACTGTTACAGTCTACAGACACTTTACTGTTACAGTCTACAGACACTTTACTGTTAGTCTACAGACACTTTACTGTTACAGTCACTTTACTGTTACCGTCTACAGACACTTTACTGTTACAGTCTACAGACACTTTACTGTTACAGTCTATAGACACTTTACTGTTACAGTCTACAGACACTTTACTGTTACAGTCACTTTACTGTTACAGTCACTTTACTGTTACAGTCTACAGACACTTTACTGTTACAGTCTATAGACACTTTACTGTTATAGTCTACAGACACTTTACTGTTACAGTCTACAGACACTTTACTTTTACAGTCTACAGACACTTTACTTTTACAGTCTACAGACACTTTACTGTTACAGTCTACAGACACTTTACTGTTACAGTCTACAGACACTTTACTGTTACAGTCTACATACACTTTACTGTTACAGTCACAGACACTTTACTGTTACAGTCTATAGACACTTTACTCTTACAGTCACTTTACTATTACCGTCTACAGACACTTTACTGTTAGTCTACAGACACTTTACTGTTACAGTCTACAGACACTTTACTGTTGCAGTCTACAGACACTTTACTGTTACAGTCTATAGACACTTTACTGTTACAGTCTACAGACACTTTACTGTTACAGTCACTTTACTGTTACAGTCTATAGACACTTTACTGTTACAGTCTACAGACACTTTACTGTTACAGTCACTTTACTGTTACAGTCTACAGACACTTTACTGTTACAGTCTACAGACACTTTACTGTTACAGTCTATAGACACTTTACTGTTAGTCTACATACACTTTACTGTTACAGCCTACAGACACTTTACTGTTACAGCCTACAGACACTTTACTGTTACAGCCTACAGACACTTTACTGTTACAGTCTACAGACACTTTACTGTTACAGTCACTTTACTGTTACAGTCTACAGACACTTTACTGTTACAGTCTACAGACACTTTACTGTTACAGTCTACATACACTTTACTGTTACAGTCTATAGACACTACTGTTAGTCTACATACACTTTACTGTTACAGTCTACATACACTTTACTGTTACAGTCTACAGACACTTTACTGTTAGTCTACAGACACTTTACTGTTACAGTCACTTTACTGTTACAGTCTACAGACACTTTACTGTTACAGTCTATAGACACTTTACTGTTACAGTCTACAGACACTTTACTGTTACAGTCTATAGACACTTTACTGTTACAGTCTACAGACACTTTACTGTTACAGTCACTTTACTGTTACAGTCTACAGACACTTTACTGTTACAGTCTACAGACACTTTACTGTTACAGTCTATAGACACTTTACTGTTAGTCTACATACACTTTACTGTTACAGCCTACAGACACTTTACTGTTACAGCCTACAGACACTTTACTGTTACAGCCTACAGACACTTTACTGTTACAGCCTACAGACACTTTACTGTTACAGTCTACAGACACTTTACTGTTACAGTCTATAGACACTTTACTGTTAGTCTACATACACTTTACTGTTACAGCCTACAGACACTTTACTGTTACAGTCTACAGACAATTTACTGTTACAGTCTATAGACACTTTACTGTTACAGTCACTTTACTATTACCGTCTACAGACACTTTACTGTTAGTCTACAGACACTTTACTGTTACAGTCTACAGACACTTTACTGTTTGTCTACAGACACTTTACTGTTACAGTCTATAGACACTTTACTGTTACAGTCTACAGTCACTTTACTGTTACAGTCACTTTACTGTTACAGTCACTTTACTGTTACAGTCACTTTACTGTTACAGTCTACAGACACTTTACTGTTACAGTCTACAGACACTTTACTGTTACAGTCTACAGACACTTTACTGTTGCAGTCTACAGACACTTTACTGTTACAGTCTAGACACTTTACTGTTATAGTCTACAGACACTTTACTGTTACAGTCTACAGACACTTTACTGTTAGTCTACAGACACTTTACTGTTACAGTCACTTTACTGTTACCGTCTACAGACACTTTACTGTTAGTCTACAGACACTTTACTGTTACAGTCACTTTACTGTTACAGTCTACAGACACTTTACTTTTACAGTCTACAGACACTTTACTGTTACAGTCTACAGACACTTTGCTGTTACAGTCTATAGACACTTTACTGTTACAGTCACTTTACTATTACCGTCTACAGACACTTTACTGTTAGTCTACAGACACTTTACTGTTACAGTCTACAGACACTTTACTGTTAGTCTACAGACACTTTACTGTTACAGTCTATAGACACTTTACTGTTACAGTCTACAGACACTTTACTGTTACAGTCACTTTACTGTTACAGTCTACAGACACTTTACTGTTACAGTCACTTTACTGTTACAGTCTATAGACACTTTACTGTTACAGTCACTTTACTGTTACAGTCACTTTACTGTTACAGTCTACAGACACTTTACTGTTACAGTCTACAGACACTTTACTGTTACAGTCTACATACACTTTACTGTTACAGTCTATAGATACTGTACTGTTAGTCTACAGACACTTTACTGTTACAGTCACTTTACTGTTACCGTCTACAGACACTTTACTGTTACAGTCTACATACACTTTACTGTTACAGTCTACATACACTTTACTGTTACAGTCTACAGACACTTTACTGTTAGTCTACAGACACTTTACTGTTACAGTCACTTTACTGTTACCGTCTACAGACACTTTACTGTTACAGTCTACAGACACTTTACTGTTAGTCTATAGACACTTTACTGTTACAGTCTACAGACACTTTACTGTTACAGTCTATAGACACTTTACTGTTACAGTCTACAGACACTTTACTGTTACAGTCACTTTACTGTTACAGTCACTTTACTGTTACAGTCTACAGACACTTTACTGTTACAGTCTACAGACACTTTACTGTTAGTCTACAGACACTTTACTGTTACAGTCTACAGACACTTTACTGTTACAGTCTATAGACGCTTTACTGTTATAGTCTACAGACACTTTACTGTTACAGTCTACAGACACTTTACTGTTAGTCTACAGACACTTTACTGTTACAGTCACTTTACTGTTACCGTCTACAGACACTTTACTGTTAGTCTACAGACACTTTACTGTTACAGTCTACAAACACTTTACTGTTACAGTCTACAGACACTTTACTGTTACAGTCACTTTACTGTTACAGTCACTTTACTGTTACAGTCTACAGACACTTTACTGTTACAGTCTATAGACACTTTACTGTTATAGTCTACAGACACTTTACTGTTACCGTCTACAGACACTTTACTGTTAGTCTACAGACACTTTACTGTTACAGTCTATAGACACTTTACTGTTACAGTCACTTTACTGTTACAGTCTACAGACACTTTACTTTTACAGTCTACAGACACTTTACTGTTACAGTCTACAGACACTTTGCTGTTACAGTCTATAGACACTTTACTGTTACAGTCACTTTACTATTACCGTCTACAGACACTTTACTGTTAGTCTACAGACACTTTACTGTTACAGTCTACAGACACTTTACTGTTAGTCTACAGACACTTTACTGTTACAGTCTATAGACACTTTACTGTTACAGTCTACAGACACTTTACTGTTACAGTCACTTTACTGTTACAGTCTACAGACACTTTACTGTTACAGTCACTTTACTGTTACAGTCTATAGACACTTTACTGTTACAGTCACTTTACTGTTACAGTCACTTTACTGTTACAGTCTACAGACACTTTACTGTTACAGTCTACAGACACTTTACTGTTACAGTCTACATACACTTTACTGTTACAGTCTATAGATACTGTACTGTTAGTCTACATACACTTTACTGTTACAGTCTACATACACTTTACTGTTACAGTCTACAGACACTTTACTGTTAGTCTACAGACACTTTACTGTTACAGTCACTTTACTGTTACCGTCTACAGACACTTTACTGTTACAGTCTACAGACACTTTACTGTTAGTCTATAGACACTTTACTGTTACAGTCTACAGACACTTTACTGTTACAGTCTATAGACACTTTACTGTTACAGTCTACAGACACTTTACTGTTACAGTCACTTTACTGTTACAGTCACTTTACTGTTACAGTCTACAGACACTTTACTGTTACAGTCTACAGACACTTTACTGTTAGTCTACAGACACTTTACTGTTACAGTCTACAGACACTTTACTGTTACAGTCTATAGACGCTTTACTGTTATAGTCTACAGACACTTTACTGTTACAGTCTACAGACACTTTACTGTTAGTCTACAGACACTTTACTGTTACAGTCACTTTACTGTTACCGTCTACAGACACTTTACTGTTAGTCTACAGACACTTTACTGTTACAGTCTACAAACACTTTACTGTTACAGTCTACAGACACTTTACTGTTACAGTCACTTTACTGTTACAGTCACTTTACTGTTACAGTCTACAGACACTTTACTGTTACAGTCTATAGACACTTTACTGTTATAGTCTACAGACACTTTACTGTTACCGTCTACAGACACTTTACTGTTAGTCTACAGACACTTTACTGTTACAGTCTATAGACACTTTACTGTTACAGTCTACAGACACTTTACTGTTACAGTCACTTTACTGTTACAGTCTATAGACACTTTACTGTTACAGTCACTTTACTGTTACAGTCACTTTACTGTTACAGTCTACAGACACTTTACTGTTACAGTCTACAGACACTTTACTGTTACAGCCTACAGACACTTTACTGTTACAGTCTACAGACACTTTACTGTTAGTCTACAGACACTTTACTGTTACAGTCTATAGACACTTTACTGTTACAGCCTACAGACACTTTACTGTTACAGTCTACATACACTTTACTGTTAGTCTATAGACACTGTACTGTTAGTCTACATACACTTTACTGTTACAGTCTACATACACTTTACTGTTACAGTCTACAGACACTTTACTGTTAGTCTACAGACACTTTACTGTTACAGTCACTTTACTGTTACCGTCTACAGACACTTTACTGTTACAGTCTACAGACACTTTACTGTTAGTCTACAGACACTTTACTGTTACAGTCTATAGACACTTTACTGTTACAGTCTATAGACACTTTACTGTTACAGTCTATAGACACTTTACTGTTACAGTCTATAGACACTTTACTGTTACAGTCTACAGACACTTTACTGTTACAGTCACTTTACTGTTACAGTCTACAGACACTTTACTGTTACAGTCACTTTACTGTTACAGTCTACAGACACTTTACTGTTACAGTCTACAGACACTTTACTGTTACAGTCTACAGACACTTTACTGTTATAGTCTACAGACACTTTACTGTTACAGTCTACAGACACTTTACTGTTAGTCTACAGACACTTTACTGTTACAGTCACTTTACTGTTACAGTCTACAGACACTTTACTGTTACAGTCTATAGACACTTTACTGTTATAGTCTACAGACACTTTACTGTTACCGTCTACAGACACTTTACTGTTAGTCTACAGACACTTTACTGTTACAGTCTATAGACACTTTACTGTTACAGTCTACAGACACTTTACTGTTACAGTCACTTTACTTTTACAGTCTATAGACACTTTACTGTTACAGTCACTTTACTGTTACAGTCACTTTACTGTTACAGTCTACAGACACTTTACTGTTACAGTCTACAGACACTTTACTGTTACAGCCTACAGACACTTTACTGTTACAGTCTACATACACTTTACTGTTAGTCTATAGACACTGTACTGTTAGTCTACATACACTTTACTGTTACAGTCTACATACACTTTACTGTTACAGTCTACAGACACTTTACTGTTAGTCTACAGACGCTTTACTGTTACAGTCACTTTACTGTTACCGTCTACAGACACTTTACTGTTACAGTCTACAGACACTTTACTGTTAGTCTACAGACACTTTACTGTTACAGTCTATAGACACTTTACTGTTACAGTCTATAGACACTTTACTGTTACAGTCTATAGACACTTTACTGTTACAGTCTACAGACACTTTACTGTTACAGTCACTTTACTGTTAGTCTACAGACACTTTACTGTTACAGTCACTTTACTGTTACAGTCTACAGACACTTTACTGTTACAGTCTACAGACACTTTACTGTTACAGTCTACAGACACTTTACTGTTATAGTCTACAGACACTTTACTGTTACAGTCTACAGACACTTTACTGTTACAGTCTACAGACACTTTACTGTTAGTCTACAGACACTTTACTGTTACAGTCACTTTACTGTTACCGTCTACAGACACTTTACTGTTAGTCTACAGACACTTTACTGTTACAGTCTACAGACACTTTACTGTTAGTCTACAGACACTTTACTGTTACAGTTTATAGACACTTTACTGTTACAGTCTACAGACACTTTACTGTTACAGTCACTTTACTGTTACAGTCTACAGACACTTTACTGTTACAGTCACTTTACTGTTACAGTCTATAGACACTTTACTGTTACAGTCACTTTACTGTTACAGTCTACAGACACTTTACTGTTACAGTCACTTTACTGTTAGTCACTTTACTGTTACAGTCTACAGACACTTTACTGTTACAGTCTACAGACATTTTACTGTTACAGCCTACAGACACTTTACTGTTACAGTCTACAGACACTTTACTGTTACAGTCTATAGACACTTTACTGTTAGTCTACATACCCTTTACTGTTACAGTCTACAGACACTTTACTGTTACAGTCTACAGACACTTTACTGTTAGTCTACAGACACTTTACTGTTACAGTCACTTTACTGTTACTGTCTACAGACACTTTACGGTTACAGTCTATAGACACTTTACTGTTACAGTCTACAGACACTTTACTGTTACAGTCACTTTATTGTTACAGTCTACAGACACTTTACTGTTACAGTCACTTTACTGTTACAGTCTACAGACACTTTACTGTTACAGTCTACAGACACTTTACTGTTACAGTCTACAGACACTTTACTGTTACAGTCTACAGCCACTTTACTGTTATAGTCTACAGACACTTTACTGTTACAGTCTAGAGACACTTTACTGTTACAGTCTACAGACACTTTACTGTTACAGTCACTTTACTGTTACCGTCTACAGACACTTTACTGTTAGTCTACAGACACTTTACTGTTACAGTCACTTTACTGTTACAGTCTACAGACACTTTACTGTTACAGTCTACAGACACTTTACTGTTACAGTCTACAGACACTTTACTGTTACAGTCTATATTCACTTTACTGTTATAGTCTACATACACTTTACTGTTACAGTCTACATACACTTTACTGTTACAGTCTACAGACACTTTACTGTTAGTCTACAGACACTTTACTGTTACCGTCTACAGACACTTTACTGTTAGTCTACAGACACTTTACTGTTACAGTCTATAGACACTTTACTGTTACAGTCTACAGACACTTTACTGTTACAGTCACTTTACTGTTACAGTCTACAGACACTTTACTGTTACAGTCTATAGACACTTTACTGTTACAGTCTACAGACACTTTACTGTTATAGTCTACAGACACTTTACTGTTAGTCTACAGACACTTTACTGTTACAGTCACTTTACTGTTAGTCTACAGACACTTTACTGTTACAGTCTATAGACACTTTACTGTTTCAGTCTACAGACACTTTATTGTTAGTCTACAGACACTTTACCGTTACAGTCTACAGACACTTTACTGTTAGTCTACAGACACTTTACTGTTAGTCTATAGACACTTTACTGTTACAGTCTACAGACACTTTACTGTTACAGTCTACAGACACTTTACTGTTACAGTCTATAGACACTTTACTGTTACAGTCTACAGACACTTTACTGTTACAGTCTACAGACACTTTACTGTTAGTCTACAGACACTTTACTGTTAGTCTACAGACACTTTACTGTTATAGTCTACAGACACTTTACTGTTAATCTATAGACACTTTACTGTTAGTCTATAGACACTTTACTGTTAGTCTATAGACACTTTACTGTTACAGTCTATAGACACTTTACTGTTACAGTCTACAGACACTTTACAGTTACAGTCTACAGACACTTTACAGTTACAGTCTACAGACACTTTACTGTTAGTCTACAGACACTTTACTGTTAGTTTACAGACACATTACTGTTACCGTCTACAGACACTTTACTGTTAGTCTACAGACACTTTACTCTTACACAGGGTGTCTGTGTTTACGCCACATGTCCAACACTGTCTACAGACTACCCACTATGCAGTGGTGTTGAGCTCAGTTGTCAATGAGGTCAGAGGCTCCCGAGATGTCAGGTTTGGTTGGGTTTATAAGACTGGTGGGAGGTGATCTTGCATAAGGGAGACTCACACACTAACACACTATATGCTGTACACACACACCACACACTCTCAGAACGGTCTTAATGATTACTTAAGGTCCCACTGGAACTTACATCCTGTATGAATAAAGGTAATTTACTCTCTCAGCTCTCCAGAGCAACTCAGAACGCATCATAAACAAATATAAGTGAAGGAAGAGATCAGAGATTGGTGTGTGTGTGTCCTCCAAAAGGTGATCTCTCTCATATTCCTTCCTGAGTAGAATCTAAAACATCATCATGGCAGGGTAGCAACAAAACAATCAGACATTTTGACATGTCCTTGTCTACTATAGTTATTGTTTTTCTCAAACATGTTTTCATAAACCACATTAGTCTTATTTTTCTTTCTTTCTTTCTTTCTTTCTTTCTTTTTCTTTCTTTCTTTCTTTCTTTCTTTCTTTCTTTCTTTCTTTCTTTCTTTCTTTCTTTCTTTCTTTCTTTCTTTCTTTCTTTCTTTCTTTCTTTCTTTCTCTCTCCCTCTTCTCCCTCTTCTCCCTCCCTTAGTAACCTAGCATTCTCATATCGTTTAAGCGTGTTAAAGCATCAATATAGAAGCCATTGATTTTCTAAACTGTTAATGGAGGCCTTGGGGCCAGGCAAGCTCATTAAAACCATACAGATGTCAAGCTGCTGTAATGAGACTACATTAGTTTACTGGGAGCTTAACTACACTAGACTGGAAAATCCATCCGTCGCTTCCATTCTAATTGACCGATAATTATAATGGGTTTCCAGTCCTCCTCCTCCGAGAGAGAGATGTACTGTGCACTGGGGGTTTTGATATAAATGCTATAGGGTATAATCCTTAGAAGGAATGCTATGAGAGAAATGCTTCTCTCTTCAGTTCCACCTTCATTTCAAGCCCTGTTCAGTGTTGCATTGCACATGAATTTCAATAAGAAAATTCAATAAGCACAATTTTGCCTCATCCCCCTAACAGAAGTTTTTGGGTATGAATATGAATATGTATTTTGGCTGTTTCTGGTGTAAATTACAATTAATATTCTGGCTAATATTATACAGTTTGCACTCATAAATATGTAAGATCTTAATTTGAGCCAGTTTGCTACAGCAGGAAAATAATCCTCCAGCAACAAGAAATGTGAATTTTTGTGTGGGTAAAAATGAATATACATTTTTGTAGGGGTTGATACATTTTTTGTAAGGGAAAATCAAGTCTGAAAAGTGGAAATAAAAAAACTTCAGAAACCTTTTTAAACCTCAAATACACTACATGTTGTACATGTCCTGTTGCAGGAAAGTTCTCCTGCAACACGGTGATCAAATTAAGATCCTACATCTGTATTGAGAGCTGAAGGTGAGAGTTCGTTGGGTTGTTTTCTACAGTGTATCTGCCAACTCTCTACTGGGCACCAGAGTATACCAGTGTGTCTCAGCTTAACTCTCCTAAACCAAAGCTGTGTGTGTTACATGTTGCTCTGCAACAGTAGGAGTGGGATTGTAATCATGCAGGCTGGGGAGATTGTATTTATGCCGTTTTTATTGTTCCCTATCAGAGGCCAATATGCTAGCAGCAGATGCTGGCCCCCTAACTGAGCTAGATGCTACAGCAGTTACACTCGGCGCAGTGTCTGTGTGTGTGGACTAGTGTTGTCACGTTACCAACATTTTACTAACGACGCGATACCAGGTCAAGTATCACGATACCAAGGGTGGAAAATTCAGTGGCCTAGCTTCCTTGTTCGCCCTGTCTCCCGGACACTTGTTCCCATTTTCTAAACATTATGCTCATAAGCTACACAAAAAAACTGTCACTGATAGTCATTCTTCTACTCAATACAACACATATTCAATTTAACTGCACACTGTTCGCCCCATCCCCCGGACACTTGTTCCTGTTTTCTAAACGTTCTCTAAAAACCTGAAATTCACACTTCTACTCAATACAACACATATTCAATTTAACTGCACACTGTTCGCCCCATCCCCCGGACACTTGTTCCTGTTTTCTAAACGTTCTCTAAAAACCTGAAATTCACACTTCTACTCAATACAACACATCTTCAATTTAACTGCACACTGTTCCCTGTATAATAGAATGCTGCATAGAATGTCTGATTTGCTCATATTTGCAAAGCCCTGCCTGTGATTTGGCTGGAGGAATGGGAGGAAGGAGTGTACATGTCATTGTGTCAGTTAGGGGAAAACACTGCATGAAACCTTCTTTAATCTTCAGAAACAGAATGTAAAGAGCACCAGAAAGTGAAAGACACTGAACAAAAATAAAGTGCATTTGGAAAGTATTCAGACCCATCGACTTTTACCACGTTGTTGTATTACAGCCTTATTCAAAAATGGATTCAATTGTTTTTCCCCCTCATCAATCTACACACAATACTCTGTAATGACCAAGCAAAAGCAAATACATAAGTATTCAGACCCTTTACTCAGTACTTTGTTGAAGCACATTTGGCAGCAATTACAACCTCGAGTCCTCTTGGGTATGACAGTACAAGCTTGGCACACCTGTATTTGGAGAGTTTCTCCCATTCTTCTCTGCAGATCCTCTCAAGCTCTGTCAGTTTGGATGTGGAGCGTTGCTGCACAGCTATATTCAGGTCTCTACAGAGGTATTCGATCGGGTTCAAGTCCGGGCTTTGGCTGGGCCACTAAAGGACATTCGGAGACTTGTCCCAAAGCCACTCCTGCGTTATCTTGGCTGTGTGCTTAGGGTCGTTGTCCTGTTGGAAGGTGAACCTTCACCCCAGTCTGAGGTATTCAGCGCTTTGGTGCTGGTTTTCATCAAGGATCTCCCTGTATTTTGGTCCGTTCAGCTTTCCCTCGATCCTGACTTGTCTCCCATTCCCTACCTCTGAAAAACATTGCCACAGCATGATGCTGCCATCACCATGCTTCACCGGTTTTTGCCTTTTGGCAAACTCCAAGCTGGCCTTCCGTCTGCCCACTCTACCATAAAGCCCTGATTGGTGGAGTTCTGCAGAGATGGTTGTCCTTCTGGAAGGTTCTCCCATCTGTACAGAAGAACTCTGGAGCTCTGTCAGATTGACAATCGGGTTCTTGGTCATCTCCCTGACCATGACCCTTCTCCCCCGATTGCTCAGTTTGGCAGTTTGAAGGCCACTGTGTTCTTGTGGAGCTTCAATGCTGTAGAAATTTCTCATTTCCCCAGATCTGTGCCTCGACACAAATCTTTTTCGGACCTCTACAGACAATTCCTTCGACCTCATGGCTTAGTTTTTGCTCTGACATGCACTGTCAACTGTGGGACCTTATATAGACAGGTGTGTGCCTTTCCAAATCATGTCCAATCAATTGAATCTACCACAGGTGGACTCAAATCAAGATCATGATCAATGGGAATAGAATGCACCAGAGCTCAATTCTAGCACTACAATGGGCCTTAGGATCTCATCAGGGTATCTCTGTGCATTCAAATTGCCATCGATAAAATGCAATTGTCCATGGTTTATGCTGGCCCATACCATAACCCCACAGCTACCATAGGGCACTCTGTTCACAATGTTGACATCAGCAAACCGCTTGTTCACACAACGCCATACACGCTGTCTGCCATATACCCAGTACAGTTGAAACTGGGATTCATCCAGCGTGCCAGTGTCCATGGAAAGTGAGCATTTGTCCACTGAAGTCTGTTACAAAGCCGAACTGCAGTCAGGCCAAGACCCTGGTGAAGACGATGAGCATGCAGATGAGCTTCCCAGAGACGGTTTCTGACAGTTTGTGCAGAAATTCTTCATTTGTACAAACCCACAGTTTCATCAGCTGCCCTGGTCTGACAATCCTGCAGGTGAAGAAGACGGATGTGGAGGTCCTGGGCTGATGTGGTTACACTTGGTCTGAGGTTGTGAGGCCGGTTAGACGTACTGCCAAATTCTCTAAAATGACATTGGAGGCGGACTTATGGTAGAACAATCTACATTCAATTCTCTGGCAACAGCTCTGGTGGACATACCTGCAGTCAGAATGCCAATTGCTCCCTCAAAACTTGACACATCTGTAGCATTGTGTTGTGCCACAAAACTGCACATTTTTATGGTGGCCTTTTATTGTCCCCAGCACAAGGTGCATTTATTCAGCTTCTTGATATTCCACACCTGTTTATCTTGGCAAAGGATAAATGCTCAGTAACAGGGATATAAACACTTTTGTGCACAACATTTGAGGGAAATAAGCACTTTGTGTGTATGGAACATTTCTGGATTATTTTATTCCAGCTCATGAAATATGAAACCAACACTTTACATGTTGCATTTCTATTGTTGTTCATATAGTTATGTCTATATGAATACTACCTTTTGAAGCACGTCTCATGAGTAGCAGACCCTTTTCCTGTGCCATTCAAATGTGCCTAAACCAAATGTCAAGTTACCAGGTTGTTAGCTAGCTAGGTAACATGACTGAATCAAACCAATAATTAGCCAGCTGGGATTAGTTTAAAACGGCCCATGACTTGGTTTGTGAAATTCTATCAAATACACTCCAAATCGCGCAGGAAGAAAAAAAAGGTAGCTCCAGTTGTAGGAGTGACATTTTTTAGCCGTTTGTGACAAGCCCTTGTCTTGGCTGTAAAGCTGCAAGTATACCTGCCTTTTTCCTCTTTGCCACTGCTGCATGACAGTGAACTTGCAAACAAACGCCTCAGACTGGCCTGTGCTCTTTGTTATATCTGGGATGAAATGATATACAATGTATCAACTTGGCTCACTCTGTGCACTGCTCCAATGTAACAATTCTATTTAACAACGGATGGAGAGAAGCAGGTGAGTGAGGGCTGGTATTAATGATGTGACATGTAGCCTACTATGTAAAGTCATGTGTAGCCTAATAAGTTGTCAGCTTTGTGTATGTGTTTCTGTCGATGTTATGATAATTATTTTGTGTGTGTGTGTGAGAAAATGAAGTGACCTTTCAGCTGACTCATTATGCAAAATAAATCAGCTAATTTCAATCAGCCATGATATTATGTTGTTGTTCAATTTTAGCTTACATTTGGGAAGCCTTACTAGCCTGAAAGGCTATTATGTTCTTCATTATTAAGAACAAACCAAGCATTGAACTAGATCAGGAGGCAGAATTAGTTTAAGCTCACAGCACTAAACTGCCTGCTGGAAATGCAGCCTCGACACGAAGGTGATATGACTGTAGGAAACATCCATCAGTCCAGTTACTGATGGATCTGAAATAAACAGAGGAGTTTTAATCATCACACTGTGGGTACGGGTTAGTTCACTTTTGAGAAGTGTTTGTAATTCTCATAATAGTGTTTATTGTCCTGTTTTCCTTTACTGATATTTACTTGTCATTTTTCAGGCCCACATTCCTGTATTGAGTCATTTTGTGCCAGCATGGTAATGTAAGACAAATGTGGGCGATAGCATGCTATTAAGGCCTACCTGACACCACTTGTTTATAAATGGGGATAGTATATTCCACTGGCTTCCCGCCACATAGGGTATCTAAATCAGTTTGTTTCATCTTTTGGGATGAGAAGGAGGGGACAAGATGTGTATGGTATTCTATGTTAAGTCAGGGCTGACTAAAGCCACTTAAAGTGTCTTTCTTCTAATGATTGATGATTACTCTCTGCTCCTTTTTTCCAATAAATCCTGCACCTACTTCTTGCCGTCATAACCTACCCCCTACCTTGGCCGTTACACAGTACAGTTTGACATCCCTAAAAAGAAAGTGTTCACCATCTATTTTGAAAGGTTTTCATAACACCGGTATTTATGTCGATAAATCTTAGCGAACTGTTTACCATGTTGAGTTAATAGGATATTAATTAGTGAGAGGCTGATATCACCTGCCGGTGGCTGTAGTCAAGCCCTGGGACAATATTTACTCAGCACTAATGTAATCAACACACGACTAATATGATTTATATCAACACAGCTAACTAACCGAATCTCCCAGGTATACCTGTTGTCACTGGAGGATCCACAGACGCTAGTATGACCGTAAAACCCCTAATATTTGATATTAAGATAATTGGATGCTCCAGGCTTATCTCTAGGAAAGCAAAGCCTTTCCTGTAAAATGATGAAGCATATAATCAGAAGCTGGTGTCAGCCTTCCATCACTACTCAGATTAAATGGAAAGATGGCACCAACAGAGAGGGCTGCCTCGCTTCTAGTTCTTAGGAAACTTTGCAGTATTTCGTATTTTATGTAGTATTCCTTACATCGTTTTAGCCCAGAATTTTTGGGGGACGTACAGTATATTTATATATTCTTAATTCCATTCCTTACTTAGATTTGTGTGTATTGGGTATATGTTGGAATTGTTAGATATTACTTGTTAGATATTGCTGCACTTGTTGGAACTAGAAGCACAAGAATTTTCACTACACCCACAATAACATCTGCTAAACACGTGTATGTGACCAATAAAATTTGATTTGATGTTAGTAGTTGAACACCTGACCCCTACTATTCTCTCTGATTGTTCCCTCCAGGTCCCTTTATGGTGGGCATGCTGAAGAAGGACTGGGCAGCTCAGAACAGCATTGCCCTGTCGTGGCTGGAGCCAGAACAGATCTCCCTGCTGGTGGTCGACTATGAGGTCAAGTACTACGAGAAGGAACATGAGGAGTTGAGCTACTCGTCGACGCGGACCAAAGCCCCCAGTGTGATCATCACAGGGTTAAAGCCCTCCACCTGCTACGTCTTCAGCCTGAGAACACGCACCTCCGCTGGACACAGCGCCTACAGCCCCAAATACGAGTATGAGACCACGGACGACAGTGAGTACCTCATACCGCCCTCTCTGTCTGTTTCATGACCCCTAACACTTAACCCTAGATGTAATCAATGAAAAGATAAATACATGAACTTGCCAATGTGCTCGTGATGTTGTTTGTATTTATATTGACTTTTAGAGAGGCTTTACAGCTGACATTGAAGTTGACAGAGTGTACTGATGTATAGGGTGTACAGATGAGTCATTGATCGCTCATGCACTTTTCTACCTGTATTTATTGTCTGTATATGTCCTTTTCTATGCTTTATTGTGTGTTTTTATGTATACACAGAACCACAACCAAAGTGTTCCCACAGGGATAATAAAGCCATGCTGAATACTAACATACAGACCTGTGTTTGTGGTTCTGTCCTATATACTTGGTCAGTTCTTAAAGGGGTTATTTTTTACTGTACCAGGGTTTTTATCTTAGAGATGCCAGAACTCAAGCAGTAGAAATATAGAGGTGTAGGTTCTCTATACTGGTCGGTCAGCACCAGTCCACTCCAACCACTGATCTGGCCTCAGTGGTGTCTCCTATCTCCTCCTCCTCTCCTCCTCTTTTCCCCCTCATCTATCCAGCTGAAGAGCTTTCTTTATCTAGTGGATCAGACAGTCCTGGCCTGCCTTTGTTCTGCCCTTTAATCAAGGAGAAAATACCCTCTCCCTCCCTCCCCTCCTTACCTCCCTCCCTTCTCTCCCCTGTATCCCTCCCTTTCTGCTTGTCCCCGCCCTCTCCATACCTGTTCTGCCTCTCCTCCTATCTAACCTCTTCCTTCCCCATCTACAGTGCCTTCTGAACATATTCAGACGCCTAGACTTTTTCCACATGTTGTTACGTGACAGCCTTATTCTAAAACCGATGAAATAAATTAAACATCCTCATCAATCTACACACACACCACCCCATATTTGACAAGCAAAAACAGGTTTTTAGAAATGTTTGCTAATTTATAAAAAATAAAAACTGAAATACCTTATTTACATAAGTATTCAGACCTTTTGCTTTGACACTCGAAATTGAGCTCAGATGCATCCTGTTTCAATTGATAATGCTTTATGTTTTTACAACTTGATTGGTGTCCATCTGTGGTAAATTCAATTGATTGGACATGATTTGGAAAGGCACACACCTTTCTATATAAGGTCCCACAGTTGACAGTGTATGTCCGAGCAAAAACCAAGCCATAAGGTCAAAGGAATTGTCCGTAGAGCGCCAAGACAGGATTGAGTTGAGGCACAGATCTGGAGAAGGGTACCAAAAAATGTCTGCAGCATTGAAGTTCCCCAAGAGCACAGTGTTCTCCATCATTCTTAAATGGAAGAAGTCTGGAACCACCAAGACTCAGCCTAGAGCTGGCCGCCCGGCCAAACTGAGCAATCGGGGGAGAAGGGCCTTGGTCAGGGAGGTGACCAAGAACCCGATGGTCACTCTGACAGCACTCTAGAGTTGGGAGAACCTTCCAGAAGGACAACCATCTCTGCAGCACTCCACCAATCAGGGCTTTATGGTAGTGGCCAGACAGAAGCCACTCCTCAATAAAAGGCACATGACAGCCAGCTTGGAGTTTGCCAAAAGGCACCTAAAAACTCTCATGAGAAACAAGGTTATCTGGTCTGATGAAACCATGATTGAACTCTTTGGCCTGAATTCCAAGCATCAGGTCTGGAGGAAACCTGGCACCATTCCTACGTTGAAGTGCGGTGGTGGCAGCATCATGCTGTGGGGATGTTTTTCAGCAGCAGGGACTGGGCGACTAGTCAGGATCGAGGGAAAGGTGAACGGAGCAATGTACAGAGTGATCCTTGATGAAAACCTGATCAAGAGAGTTCAGGACCTCAGTCTAGGGCGAAGGTTCATCATGTTCAACAGGACCATGACCCTAAGCACACAGCCAAGATAACACAGAAGTGGCTTCGGGACAAGTCTCTGAATGTCCTTGAGTGGCCCAGCCAGAGCTCGGACTTCAACCTGATCAAACCTCTCTGGAGAGACCTGGAAATAGCTGTGCAGCGACGCTCCACGTCCAAACTGACAGAGCTTGAGAGGATCTGCAGAGAAGAATGGGAGAAGCTTCACAAATACAGGAGTGCCAAGTTTGTAGTGTCATACCCAAGAGGGCTCGAGGCTGTAATCGCTGCCAAAGGTGCTGCAACAAAGTACTGAGTAAAGGGTCTGAAAACGTATGTGAATGTGTTATTTCCGGGGTTTAAAAAAAACAACATTTGCTACATTTTCTAAAAAACAGTTTTTGCTTTGTCATTATGGGGTATCGTGTGTAGATTGATGAGGGAAAAAGTGTTTAATAGATTTTAGAAAAAGGCTGTAACGTAACAAAATGTGGAAAAACTCAAGTGGTCTTGAGTACTTTCCAAAGGCATGACAGTCATGACAGCCCTTTAGATTCAACCCTTTCACACACATCCACACAAACACACAGGCCTCGGTCTCATTAGCGTCAATCAGGCCCGACTGCTTAGTTAGGCTTCCGAGTGTGTGTGAACTCCTGGTCAGGAGAACCGTCCTGTGAAGTCATCTACCCCTCTGATCAGCTGTGTTCCTCTCTCCCCGTCTGACTGGCAATTATCTCTGTCCAGACCCCAGCTACATATACACTCTCTCACACACACACACACACACACACACACACACACACACACACACACACACATTTCGACCTTCACACATTCAAGCGTACACACACACACTTACAAACATATTGGCACCGATCCTCACACATCCACGCATACTTGCGGGCACACAAATGCTGTCACGTCTGGGTTGGGAGCTACGCATCCTGATCTCCAATTCATATTCATTAAGTGTAAAATTTTGTAGAAATACGTTTTGCTAATAGCAATCATCTTTCAATTATGTGGGATTCGTTAGCCCTGTGAAGAAACAGAGAGAAGGGAAAATAATGAATATCAAATGTGGCTAATTTTGGCAAATGATCAGAGACTAAATCACAATTTCATGAATGAATAATATTAATGAAATGGCACCAAGCATATGAATGATTCCTTTTAAAATAGAATGGTTGTCTTTCAGACCAAGAGTTCATCAATCTCTCCATATTCATTTCAAATTAATTAATACTAACAATATCAATTATTACTAATAAAAGTGCTTTTCTCTCCTCAGTCTGATTTGATAAAGATGTTTTAAAAGTGGTATAGTTATTGTCTTATGACTTTTTTCTGACTTAATCATGTGAATGTATCTTGTTTTTGTGATGTCATCTCTCTTCCAGTAATATGGCTGTATGTCTATACTGTAAATCACTTAATACGTCCAGATAATAATCAATCAATTGATTTGTCCCCTCCCCGTAGCGTCGGACATGGCGTCAGACCAGGGTCAGGTGTTGGTGATCGTCACGGCAGCCGTGGGAGGCTTCACTCTCCTCATCATCCTCACCCTCTTCTTCCTCATCACCGGACGGTAAGACACACACACACACACACACACACACACACTTAGGTTCTTGGGAGATGTCCCAAGGGACTAGTCGGTCAGCACTACAGACAGGGCTGTAGGATAGTTCAGCACCATGGACAGCACTAAAGGTGTCTTCAGGAGCATTGACAGGGCTGTAGGATAGTTCAGCACCATGGACAGCACCAGAAAGGAAAAGGCGAAGCGAGAGGGATAACTTGGCCAAAAATCTGTCTTCTCGAGCAGGTGGCGTTGTTCCGTTTCTTTCGCTCACCAAGGGAGGAGTTTTTATATACAGTAGAGGTCAATGAGAGAATGTCGAATTTGGTCAGCAAAAAATGTAATGACTTATTTGCTACATAGGTTTATTTGATCAAATACATTTTTTGGAGTGCTTAGGTTGCTACGAGTGTACTGATATACTGTAAGTAGGACACATGACATCCCGGCAAATTTGAGAAAAAACACTTTATATCGAAGTTGTCTTGAGATGCCTATGCATACAGTATTCATGACATGAGGCTAGTAGCATAGCATCTCTCTCCATTAATGCAGGCGGTTGACGTCAACAACCCTCATCAAATATTCAAGTATTAAAATAACGAGATGTAGTTGTCTTCAGTAGCACTGACAGGGCTGTAGGAAAGTTCAGCACCACACTACTGTGGACAGCTCCCTCTGTACTGAGAGGCCTACATACAGTAATACAATGGCATTTCACACTTCATTTTAAAAAGTTTGAAAAGTACCCAAAGAACAATTAAAAGTAGGATGTGATGAAACCTTTGAGATGACCTTCCAGTCTATGTAGGTGTTAAGTCTGTTCTGAAAAGCTTTCTAAATAAGGGAGTGCGCTGAGGCACTGTGAATTTAGATAAGTAGCATCAAACAGGAACCAGTTGAACCAGGACTGTCCCTCAATCCTCATGTGTGTATCTGTCTATGTATAGGTGACCGTCCGGCCTGTGTAGGGGTGGGCCTATCTCTGTACTCTAAACCCACACTGCTGCTCTTCACTTCTTTCAACACTCATCCCTCTCTTTCCTCACTCTCTGATCCCTCTCTGTCCTCTCATCATTCTGTCTATGCTCCTCTCTCGTTTGTCTCTTTGCACTTTCTCCTCTCATCCTCTCCTCCTTCTCTCCTCTTTTATCAGTGGAAACACTGGCTTCAGCATGTAGTAATGACTCAGTGGATATTAGGGTAGAGAGTAGGTTGAATTACATTGACTTTTAGATTAAAGCTCTGGGCAGGGTTTGATATTGAAAGGTGTGTGTGTGTGTGTGTGTGTGTGTTTTTGAGCGTTCGTGAATATCCTAGAATAGCCTTTAAAGCCACAGCACTATCCTTTACACCCTTTTTTGAGAACACCTTTGAAAAATAGTTTGTGTCTGTCTGTGTGTCCGTTCAGTCTTTGTGTGTTTTCAAAGCCAGTGATTCAGTGATAGAGTGGTGCTAGACAGGTCTGATAAAGGAGCTTTAATCAACACACTGACCCCATCACTGGCGGGGCTACAGTCAATAGACAAATCTAAAGAGATGAGACGAGTATCCAAGATGGTGTAGATGTTTGTTTTTGTCCCGTGTAAATATTCAGTTTTTCTTTTTGTTTTTTTGTATACATTTCAATATATTTCAATCTCTTTTTTTCCATTTTCGGATTAAATATACCTTCCTGCAACCCGCCTCACCCAATGTGGTACGGATCTGCTATTTTTTAGACCTTATAACTGGACCTCCATCAGCAGCTAGCCAGCTAATTAGCTAGCCAGCTAATTAGCTACTAGCTATTTAGCCATTGTTAGCCACTGCTAGCGGTCTTTACCTTTTAGCTCAGACACCAGCCGCTTTAGCCCTGATAGCCCGGATAATACCTGCCAGTCTGCACAGCGCGATATCAGCCCTGAGCATATCTGACTGCTTTTTTCCATTTCTGGATTCCTGCCGCATGCTCTGGACCATCACACTGGATCATCGCAGCTAGCTAGCTGCTACCGAGTGACTATTGTGGCTAACGCCTCTCTTGCCAATTGGCCTGGACCCTTGTCAACACGGAGCCCCACCGATCCATCACGACTGATCTGCTGATGTAATTCAGCCGATGTGCTCTCAACCGGCCTCTGCGTTGTGGATGTCGGTGAAGACCTATCTGCTAGCCCCGACCCGCTAGCTTTTCTCCTGCTCGCCTAGCATAGTAACGACTACGGAACAGCTCCCTGTTTCATCTATTGCTGCTCATTGGACCCTATGATCACTCAGCTACACACCTGATGCCTGCTGGACTGTTCATTAACACTGTGTTTCATTTTGTTTATCTGTCTGCCCCAGCCTCAAACTCAGGCCCTGTGTGTAGCTAATTGACCCTCTCTGCCCATTCATCACCATGTACCCGTTGTTGTTGTCTTAGCTGTTTACCCGTTGTTGTTTTACCTGTTGTCGTCTTAGTTCTCCCAATCAACACCTGTGATTGCTCTATACCTCTCTCTAATGTCAATGTGCCTTGTATACTGTTGTGTAGGGGCACTCTAATTGTTTTATTTGACTGCGGAGGCCCTAGTCCCGCTCAACATACCTCAGATAGCTCCTTTGCCCCACCCCCCACACATGCGGAGACCGCACCTAGCTTAACTGGCGCCTCCAGAGATGCAACCTCACTCATTGTCACTCAATGCCTAGGTTTACCCCCACTATACTCGCACCCTACCGTGCCCATGTCTGTACATTATGTCCTGAATCTATCCTACCACGCCCAGAAATCTGCTCCTTTTATTCTCTGTTCCGAACACACTAGATGACCAGTTCTTATAGCTTTTAGCCGTACCCTCATTCTACTCCTCCTCTGTTCCTGTGGTGATGTAGAGGTTAACCCAGGCCCTGCATGTCCCCAGGTGCCATCATTTGTTGACTTCTGTAATTGTAAAAGCCTTGGGTTCATGCATGTTAACATCAGAAGCCTCCTCCCTAAGTTTGCTTTATTCACTGCTTTAGCACACTCCGCCAACCCTGATGTCCTAGCCGTGTCTGAATCCTGGCTTTGGAAGGCCACCAAAAACTTAGCTCCCAGCTGTTCCCTGGACACCATATGTGAATTGATTGTCCCCCGTCTGTCAGAGTTTGTACTGTTAGGTGACCTAAACTGGGATATGCTTAACACCCCGTCCGTCCTACATTCTAAACTTCTAAACATTCTAAAGATGCCCTCAATCTCACACAAATTATCAATGAACCTACCAGGTACAACCCCAAATAAACATGGGCACCCTCATGGATATCATCCTGACCAACTTTCCCTCTAAATACGCCTCTGCTGTCTTCAACCAAGATCTCAGCGATCACTGCCTCATTGCCTGCGTCCATTATTGGTCCGCGGTCAAACAACCACCCCACATCACTGTCAAACGCTCCCTAAAACAGTTCTGCGTGCAGGCCTTTCTAATCGACCTGGCCCGGGTATCCTGGAAGGATATTAATCCCGTCAGTAGAGGATGCCTGGTTGTTCTTTAAAAGTGCTTTCCTCACCATCTTAAATAAGCATGCCCCTTTCAAAAAATGTAGAACTAAGAACAGCCCTTGGTTCACTCCAGACTTGACTGCCCTTGACCAGCACAAAAACATCCTGTGGCGCACTGCACTAGCATCGAATAGTCCCCGCGATATGCAACTTTTCAGGGAAGTCAGGAACCAATATACACAGTCAGTTAGGAAAGCAAAGGCTAGCTTTTTCAAACAGAAATCTGCATACTGCGGCACTATTTCCAAAAAGTTTTGGGACACTGTAAAGTCCATGGAGAATAAGAGCACCTCCTCCCAGCTGCCCACTGCACTGATAGAGCTGCAAAATCTGGATTTCTACAAATCAGCTGGGCTAGACAATCTGGACCCTCTCTTCCTAAAATTATCCGCTGCCATTGTTGCAACCCCTATTACCAGTCTGTTCAACCTCTCTTTCGTATCGTCTGAGATTCCTAAAGATTGGAAAGCGGCCGCGGTCATCCCCCTCTTCAAAGCGGGAGACACTTGACCCAAACTGTTGCAGACCTATATCCATCCTGCCCTGCCTTTCTACAGTCTTCAAAAGCCAAGTGAACAAACAGATAACCGACCATTTCTAATCCCACCGTACCTTCCCCGCTATGCAATCCGGTATTCCGAGCTGGTCACAGGTGCACATCAGCCTCGCTCAAGGTCCTAAACAATATCATAACCACCGATAAAAGACAGTACTGTGCAGCCATCTTAATCGACCTGGCCAAGGCTTTTAAATCTGTCAATCACCGTATTCGTATTAGTAGACTCAACAGCCTTGGTTTCTCAAATGACTACCTCGCCTGGTTCACCAACTACTTCTCAGATAGAGTTCAGTGTGTCAAATCGGAGGGCCTGTTCTTCAGACCTCTGGCAGTCTCTATGGAGGTGCCACAGGGTTCAATTCTCAGGCTGACTCTTTCCTCTGTATATGTCAATTATGTCGCTCTTGCTGTGGGTGATTCTTTGATCCACTTCTACGCAGATGGCACCATTCTGTATACATCTGGCCCTTCTTAGAACACTGTGTTAACAAACCTCCAGACGAGCTTCAATGCCATACAACACACCTTCTGTGGCGTCCAACTGCTCTTAAATGCAAGTATAACTAAATGCATGCTCTTCAACTAATCACTGCCCACACCCGCCCGCCCGACTAGCATCACTACTCTGGATGGTTCTGACTTAGAATATGTGGACAACTATAAATACCTAGGTGTCTGGCTTGACTGTAAACTCTCCTTCCAGACTCATATTAAGCATCTCCAATCCAAAATTAAATCTAGAATCGTCTTCCTTTTTCGCAACAAAGCCTCCTTCACTCAAGCTGCCAAACATACCCTCGTAAAACTGACTATCCTACCAATACTTGACTTCGGCGATGTCATTTACAAAATAGCCTCCAACACTCTACTCAGCAAATTGGATGCAGTATATCACAGTGCCATCCGTTTTGTCACCAAAGCCCCATATACTACCCACCACTGTGACCTGTATGCTCTCGTTGGCTGGTCCTTGCTACATATTCGTCGCCAAACCCACTGGCTCCAGGTCATCTAAACTCAGCAAAAAAAAGAATGTCCTCTCACTGTCAACTGCATTTATTTTCAGAAAACCTAACATGTGTAAATATTTGTGTGAACAACAAGACTCAACAACTGAGACATAAACTGAACAAGTTCCACAGACATGTGATTAACATAAATTGAATAATGTTTCCCTGAACAAAGGGTGGTTCAAAATCAAAAGTAACAGTCAGTATCTGGTGTGGCCACCAGCTGCATTAAGTACCGCAGTGCATCTCCTCCTCATGGACTGCACCAGATTTACCAGTTGCTGTGAGATGTTACCCCACTCTTCCTCCAAGGCACTTGCAAGTTCCCAAACATTTCTGCTGGGAATTGAGATCGGATTGAGATCCGGGCTCTTCGCTGGCCATGGCAGAACACTGACATTATTGTCTTGCATGAAATCACGCACAGAACCAGCAGTATGGCTGGTGGAATTGTCATGCTGGAGGGTCATGTCAAGATGAGCCTGCAGGAAGGGTACCACATGATGGAGGAGGATGTCACAGACCACCGCCGCAGACCATGACGGACCCTCCACCTCCAGGGACCCTGGGCATCTTTCTTTTGGTGTTTTTCAGAGTCAGTAGAAATACCTATTTAGTGTCCTAAGTTTTCATAACTGTGACCTTAATTTCCTACTGTCTTAAGCTGTTAGTGTCTTATCGACCGTTCCACAGGTGCATGTTCATTAATTGTTTATGGTTCATTGAACAAGCATGGGAAACAGTGTTTAACCCTTTACAATGAAGATCTGTGAAGTTATTTTGATTTTTTATTTGCTAGGTAAAGCTCTGCCTTATCTCAGCTCACTGGTCACCATAGCAGCACCCACCCATAGCACGCGCTCCATCAGGTATATTTCACTGGTCATCCCCAAAGCCAACACCTACTTTGGCCGCCTTTCCTTCCAGTTCTCTGCTGCCAATGACTGGAACGAATTGCAAAAAATCACTGAAGTTGGAGACTTATATCTCCCTCACTAACTTTAAGCATCAGCTGTCAGAGCAGCTTACAGATCTCTGCAGCTGTACACAGCCCATCTGTAAATAGCCCATCCATCCAAACAACTACTTACCTCATCCCGTATTTGTTTTTGTTTTTCTGCTCTTTTGCACCCCAGTATCTCTACTTGCACATCCTCATCTGCACATCTATCACTCCAGTGTTAATTGCTAAATTGTAATTACTTCGCTACTATGGCCTATTTATTGCCTTACCTCCTTACTTAATTTGCACACACAGTATACAGATTTTTCTATTGTGTTATTGACTGTACATTTGTTTATCCCATGTGTAACTCTGTGTTGTTGTTTGTGTCACACTGCTTTGCTTTATCTTGACCAGGTCACAGTTGTAAATGAGAACTTGTTCTCAACTGGCCTACCTGGTTAAATAAAGGTGAAAATAAAATAAATACAAATCTTGTCTCTTACTCATCTCGTCTCCACTCTTCTTCCTCCTCTTCTCTTTTTTCCTCCTCTTCTCTCCTCTCTTCTCCCCTCCTCTTCTCCCCCTCTCCTCTCCTCCTCTATCTCTGCTGTGATTTCTTCTCTGTCAATGTCCAGGCCTCAGACCTCACAGCAGGATCCCAACCTGGCAACCCACAGATATCCAGCACTTTGATAGTCCCTCTGATCTGGCAATCTGGATCTGGTTGGGCTTGCCTCTATGGAGAAACCATGGTCACTCACAAACACACACACACAAACACACACACACACACACACACACACACACACACACACACACACACACACACACACACACACACACACACACTGACCCCTCCTCTCTCAGTAATGAGTGCTCTGATTGCTTTGCCCTCTGTCTAAATCCAATCAGCATCATTTAAACCTTCTTAATGTCAAAGTTGTGGACAATGGAGAACTTTAACTTTTCAGGCAAGACCCCTGTCTATTTCTAAAGACTGCAATCACTGTCCCCCTCTCTGTCCTCCTTTCTGTCCCTCCTCTCTTTTCCTCAAAACTGTCTAACCTAGCCCCTGATTCTCTCTTCTCCTCTCCTATTATTAGCTCGCCTCTGAACTAAGCCATCCTGTTGGACTAAATATACCACACACATACCTCTGTGTGTCTGTCTATGTGTCTGTGTCTGTCTGTATATGTGTGTGTCTATATGTGTGTCTGTGTGTGTCTGTATGTGTGTGTCTCTGTGTGTGTGTGTCTGTGTGTATTTGTGTTGATATGATTATTTCATGTGAAATGGCTCATGGAGGGGGCTGTAAACCCACTCTTACTCTCTTACTCTCTGTTTCTCTCGCTCTTTTATGTAGTTATCAGACTGGTGCCAGCACTAACTCACCTCTTCTGTCTCTATCACGTTCTCTCTCTCCCCCATCCTCCTCTCCCAGCCTGCCTAGGGGCATGGCAGCCACAGCTACACCCTCTGTGTCTGTTAATAGTCTACTTAATTATCTAATCACCACTATAGATCAACCGTACCTCTCTCTCTCCCTGTCTCTCCCCCTCTCGCTCCTGTAGATCTGTAGACTAGATGTTAATTACTTCCTGTTCCTCCAGCATGATAAAGCTAATGAAGTTGACTGGCTGGAGTGTGAACCTGTGATCCTCTCCACTGTGTGTGTGTGTGTGTGTGTGTGTGTGTGTGTGTGTGTGTGTGTGTGTGTGTGTGTGTGTGTGTGTGAGAGAGAGGATGGGCTCTTCTAGAGAGCAGTGTCTAAGTGTGTGGTGAGAGTGAGTGTATGAGGAGCAGTGATCAATCAAACACACACCCAAACACATCCAAAGTCACACAAACACATTCCAAGTCATACACACGCAGAAACACATTCCAAGTCACACACAAACAAATTCCAAGTGTACACAAACACACATAAACACCCAAACACATTCCAAGTCTCTCACACACACACACACACGCAAACACATTTAAAAGTCACACACACCCAAACACATTCCATGTTACACATGACTGCTCTGGTGAAAGTGCAAATAGAAATGTGTTGATCCAAGTTTCTCAGAGAAAATGTTCTCCAACAACAGCACTAGATACAACACTCCGTTTGGTTTAGAAGTTCATCTGGGCAAGGTGAACTCCTTCAGTTGTAGCATCTGGTGTTCCTTGTTGTAAAGGACAACGTGTCATTGTGTCTCCCAGGTGTCAGTGGTACATCAAATCCAAGATGAGCTCAGACGACAAGAGGAGGACCAACTATCAGAACGGACATGGTAGGACTTCTGTTTCTACTCTCCTTCTCTACTCGTCTTTCTCTCTGCCTCTTTCTTTCTGACTCACATCACTTCACACCCAATTTGGCCAATTCAGGTGAGCAGACGCATTTCATTTGATTATTTCAGCCTCCTGTGAGTGTTTTGTTGAAAGATAAATGGCTAAACTGTGGCGAGACTTAAAGCTTAAAAATAAAATTCCCACAGTAACACTGTACCATATTGAGCTTCTCTGTCCATTTCATGCTAAAGAGAACTATCCTGGAAAGAAACACTGTGTGGACAATTTGCATACAATCAATTCTAACCATGTCTGCCATTCGCAAGCCTCCATTAGTTTAGATGTAAATGTGGATGAAGTGTGTCCCTAACCCCTGGCCGTAGCAGACTTTGAGAGATTGGTAACACCCTCTCTCAGTTTTACAACACAGACAGAGGGGGAGAGGGAGGGGAGGGATGTCAGTAGGAGTGATACATTGCTAACTTTAAACAAATCCACAGAACAAAACGTTCTGAAACACCCCCACCTCCCTCCCTCCTTCGCTCTCTCCATCTCTCTCCCCCTCCATCCTCTCCTGCTCGCTCCCTCCCTCCTTCGCTCTCTCCATCTCTCTCCCCCTCCATCCTCTCCTGCTCGCTCCCTCCCTCCTTCGCTCTCTCCATCTCTCTCCCCCTCCATCCTCTCCTGCTCGCTTCCTCTTCAGAATCCATTTCAAGTCATCTGTGTCTTACCTTTTGGCTGAATCTAGTTATTTCTCTGCCTCTCCTCTACCTCTCTCTGTGTTTCTCTCTGTCTGTCTTTTTCCCCACATCAACTGTGTTTTATCTCTGAGATGAGGGGGAGAAAGGAACAGAGGGAAATGACTCAATAGGAGATAGGATATAGGAAGGGGGCAGATAGAGGAACAGACAGACAGCAAGATGAGTTCTGAGAGAGAGAGTCCAGCTGACAGGGCCTCTTACTGCCCTGTGTGTCTGTCCCCTCTCTCTTTCTGTCAACAGATAGGCTTGACTCCATACAGACTGTCTCTGTGTTTCAGAGCTATACTTGTCATCAGTGGAGGACAGAGAGGACACTCTCTTTTCTCATCCTCCTTCTCTCCTCTCTCCTCCTCTTTCTCTCTGTTCTTTCCTGTTTATTCCTCCTCTCTCTCCACTGATATCTTGACTTATCGCTCCGACCTTCAGAGTTGTGTTTCATCCAGGAGTGGATGTTTGAGGTTGATTGTGTCTTCAGGCTAATGCTGGAGCTCTGTTTTGCATGACCATTGATTGTTCTGTTTGGAGATGGAGACTAGAGGTTATTAACAAAGACAAGGCATAAAACAGCAGGTAGCAAAGTTACCAAAGGCAGAACCCAGTCTCTCCTCTCTTCTTCTCAGCCCTCCCGTACCCAGGGGTAAAGACCTATGTAGATCCGGACACCTATGAGGATCCTACTCAGGCTGTCCATGAGTTTGCCAAAGAGATTGACCCAACCCGGATCCGCATAGAAAGAGTCATCGGAGCAGGTGGGCACTCTATCCTCAATTATCCATTCCATTCGTCAAGCTTCATTGGCATGGAAAGAACAAGGTAAATTATGGCAACAATATATATATATTCAGTACTCATTACAGAAGCTCCTTTAGATTTGCACAGTATGCTCTATATATATACCGTAGTGGATGTGAGAAGATCTGGCATCTGGGTGTAATATGCCATAATGAGCCATATGAAGCAATCTGTTTTCATTTTAAAGAAAGGAAGTTAATTATATCTTCTATACAGTGGGGGGCCTGTGCTTCCCCTCCCAGCACTTGATTTAAGACTACATTCTCTCTGCTCAGTATAACAATCTAACACACACACACACACACACACACACACACACACACACACACACACACACACACACACACACACACACACAGTGGGGGATATGAACGTTGTTAGAGCTTTAGAAGCAGAGGAGAGACTATGGATTGATTGTAGGCTGATAGTTCAGAAGGAGCAAAGAGACATTTTAGAGAGTTGAATAATTCAGAGTTAAACGTGTTGTGGAGTTGTCTCTGTACTGCAACACTGCCCTCCAGTGGTTTGATATGGTGTTTGTGTGTGTGTGTGTGTGTGTGTGTGTGTGTGTGTGTGTGTGTGTGTATTCCAGGTGAGTTCGGGGAGGTGTGTAGCGGTCGTCTGCGGACACTAGGGAAGAGGGAAATCGCTGTGGCGATAAAGACGCTGAAAGGCGGCTACGTGGAGCGCCAGAGGCGGGACTTCCTCCGAGAGGCCAGCATCATGGGACAGTTCGATGACCCCAACATCATTAGGCTGGAGGGCGTGGTCACCAGAAGTAAGGAGGATCATGGGAATTGCACACACAGAAAGTGTGTGTTTATGTGGGACAGCTGCCTCTAACACCGTTAATGAGTCATTACAACCAGCCATTCCACATAGCTGCATATGCCACACACACACAAGCACACGCTACAGCACAATGTGTAGCAGCCATTCCACGCTCGTCTAGTCCACTGTTCTGTAGAGACACCTGTGTACGCCACACTGTCACTTTCTCCATCGTTCTTTCCCTCTGATCTCTCTCTTCACTGTCAGACACTCTTCTCTCTCCCTCTCTCTCTCCCTTTCTCTCTACTTCTCTCTCTGTCTCCTTCAGTCTGTCTCCATATGTTGTTTCCCCTCCTCCACTCCAGAGTCTAATTAAAGGAGAGGTATCAGGGTGTGACTATCTTACCTGAACAGAAACACCAGGTAATGCTCCTCATTCACCACTACTTTATACTCTCAGTAGTTCCTCTGGATTGGCTTCTGCAGATACAGAGAGATGGAGAGAGGAAGAAAAAGAGGTAGAGAGGAGATAGGAAGAGAGAGGTATAGAGGAGATAGGAAGAGAGAGGTAGAGAGGAGATAGGAAGAGAGAGGAGAGAGGAAGAGAGAGGTAGAGAGGAGATAGGAAGAGAGAGGTAGAGAGGATATAGGAAGAGAGAGGTAGAGAGGATATAGGAAGAGAGAGGTAGAGAGGATATAGGAAGAGAGAGGTAGAGAGGAGATAGGAAGAGAGAGGTAGAGAGGAGATAGGAGGAGAGAGGTAGAGAGGAGATAGGAAGAGAGAGGTAGAGAGGAGATAGGAAGAGAGAGGTAGAGAGGAGATAGGAAGAGAGAATTTTTGTTGTTTTTCACTTTATATATTCACTTTGTATGTTGTCTACCTCACTTGCTTTGGCAATGTTAACACATGTTTCCCATGCCAATAAAGCCCTTGAATTGAATTGAATTGAATTGAGAGGTAGAGAGGAGATAGGTAGAGAGGAGATAGGTAGAGAGGAGATAGGTAGAGAGGAGATAGGTAGAGAGGAGATAGGTAGAGAGGAGATAGGTAGAGAGGAGATAGGAAGAGAGAGGTAGAGAGGAGATAGGAAGAGAGAGGTAGAGAGGAGATAGGAAGAGAGAGGTAGAGAGGAGATAGGAAGAGAGAGGTAGAGAGGAGATAGGAAGAGAGAGGTAGAGAGGAGATACGAAGAGAGAGGTAGAGAGGAGATACGAAGAGAGAGGTAGAGAGGAGATACGAAGAGAGAGGAAGACAGAGGTAGTAGAGAGGAGAGAAAAAGAGAAGCTAGACAGAAGACGTAGAGAGAGAGAGAGAGAGAGGTCATGATCAGATGAGCTCCTGCATTTTTCAGAATGTTCTTAAAAAAGATAGATTTAGAGTTAGATAAACTTGGATTTTTTTTGTCAGGAACATATACAGGATGCTACCCTCTACAACATAACCTTCACTCCAAATCAAAACTCAAAACCTACAACCTGATTTTGGACGGAATTACAGAATCACCTGGAAGGTTTACAACTACCAAAGATTATTATTCC
Source organism: Oncorhynchus mykiss (assembly GCF_057628025.1). Lineage (NCBI taxonomy): Eukaryota > Metazoa > Chordata > Actinopteri > Salmoniformes > Salmonidae > Oncorhynchus > Oncorhynchus mykiss. The sequence continues at coordinate 34,213,532 of NC_143043.1, forward strand.
AACGCGATACAGCAAATGCTCTGGAAAACAACAGAAACCTGAAAACACCATCCAACCTGGAACTGAGTGAGTAATGTTGAGTCTGAAGCTATATTTTATTTCCAAAAGCCAAGAAGAAAAATACATTACATTACTTCATAAGGACTGAATGCTAAATCAAGGCTGCCAAGCTTGATACAACAATTAGCACTGACGTGTCAAGTGAGAGGTGTCAAAGCCCTTTAGCCCAACAATGGCAGGAGAGTCGCACAGTCTACTCCAACCAAATGGAGAGGCCTTAGAAGCTGCCTCCCGCTGTTCAGAGGTAATTAAAATACAGTACCCTGTGTATGTAAAGAATGATAAGGCAAGAAAAGATCACAAAATGAAGTTCCTTATGGAAAATCAAGACACTTTTTGCTGACTATTATAAAAATGAGAACATCAGCAACCTCATCTTCCACACAAACCGTCCCCTGGCATGGCACGGTGCTATATTAGCACACTACTCCTCTGTTTCACCTAATCAAAGAATTAGCCCAACAGGAGAAGCTCTCCTTTGAGAAAGATACCCCCACCCCGAGCGGGTCAGACCAGACCTCTTCAATACATAACCCAACCGATGAGCAACCCCAAGCAGAAAGTCAACCTCCCAGCACAGAGTACTACCCCCTCATTGAAGGATACATTCCCCCAGCTGGAGGTAAGACAGGTGGAGCTGAAACAGCAGGGGTTTACACTCCAGTCAGCACAGACCCAGACAACAGTCCAGCACAACAACACCCCCTTAACCAGACCCGGAGAGATGGAGGTGGAGAGAGACATATCTGCACTCTGGACTGTGGTGAGACAACTACAACAATAGTAAAAGCAAGAGCAGGAGAAGAGCAGAGCACTAGAGGAGAGGATCAGACTGCTGGAGGAGAGGATCAGACTGCTGGAGGAGAGGATCAGACTGCTGGAGGAGAGGATCAGACTGCTGGAGGAGAGGATCAGACTGCTGGAGGAGAGGATCAGACTGCTGGAGGAGAGGTTTAGGGGGGTGGCGTGTGACAGAGAACAACCCACTAGAGATGTGGCCATCCCCGCAGAGAAGCCAGCAGAACAGCCCACCTCAGCTCCCGACAAAAGTCTCGACAGCACAGCAGAACAGTCCACCGCAGACCCTGACCATAGCGTAGACATCACAGCAGAACAGACAAATGAAGAACCCCAAGCCCATGGGCATCTCACCCCCTCTGAGCACCCCCCCCCCCCCTGTCAGCCACCCTGATAGCCTTCCTGACAACCCCCCCACACCAACTGAGGACATACACAAGACACAGATTGTTCTCCTTATGGACTCAAATGGGAAATATATACAAGAAAAAAACCTTTTACCCAAACACAGTGTGTCTGAACTCTGGTGTCTAAACACCCAGCGCGCCCTCGACCTTCTGTCTGAGGACCAACTAGGTTCACCTAGCCACATAATAATACACACAGGCACAAACGACCTGAGAACACAGCAGGAAAGGGTGGCCACAGGACTGAACGGAATGATTGAAAAAGCTTCTTCTACTTACCCCGATGCACAAGTGGTTTTCTCCACCCTGCTACCATGAAAAGACTTCCACCCTGCCACAATACAGCGGGTAAACGCAAGTATTTCCCATGACTGTGCCTCAAAACCAAATGTTTTCCTGGCGCACCACTCCACCCTGGACTTGAACAGCCTCTATGACCAGGTCCACCTCTACAAGGTAGCAGTGCCCACCTTTGCCCGGACTCTAAAGGACATCGCTCTCAAACGCAGCCCCCACACTTCACACAGGAAGTGACAGATCAGATCAATAGACACCCCGCCCAGAACAGCGAGACTCTCCCAGACCTGCTGGGACCCCCACCCCCACCAGACCTACACATAGAGGACACACGCCAGGAGGACCTACATCCAGACCACAACACCACCAGCCACATACACACCCCCACCCCAACCAGTCAACACCCCCCCAAGTCAACCATGCACACACCCCATTTAGGCCCACTCAGAACGGACCTATGCCCCTCCTGCCCACCCCATGCACCCCACCCCCGCAAAGAGGGCCTCAACATGGAAGTCACACATACGCCCAGGCCATGAGCGGGCAAACAGGCCCAACCCCCACTCTTACACTAGCCCAAGCCAATGGCATGTACCAGATGATCAGCAGGATCTGCTCACACTTATTGGGCTGAGGCCTAACCACACAACCAACAACATTGGACACTTTATGGAACACAAAGCCTTCACTATCTCATCCTGGAATATCCAAGACCTGAGGTCATCTGTCTTTGGCCTAAAGAGCAGGAACCCAGACTTCACCAAAGAAATCGGAAATACAGACATTGTCATCCTACAAGAAACCTGGTATAGAGGAGACGGACCCACTGGTTGCCCTCTAGGTTACAGAGAGCTGGTAGTCCCATCCACCAAACTACCAGGTGTGAAACAGGGAAGGGACTCAAGGGGTATGCTAATTTGGTATAGAGCAGACCTAACAAACTCCATTAAATTAATCAAAACAGGAACATTTTACATTTATCTAGAAATGCAAAAGGAAATGATCTTAACAGAGAAAAATGTCCTCCTATGTGTTACCTATATCCCCCCACTAGAATCCTAATACTTTAATGAAAACAGCTTCTCCATCCTGGAGGGGGAAATCAATCATTTCCAGGCCCAGGGACACGTACTAGTCTGTGGTGACCTAAATGCCAGAACAGGACAAGAACCTGACACCCTCAGCACACAGGGGGACAAACACCTACCTGGAGGTGACAGCGTTCCCTACCCCATATGCCATCCTAGGCACAAATATGACAACATAACCATCAGAAACAGGTCACAACTCCTGCAGCTCTGTCACACGCTGGGTATGTACATAGTCAATGGTAGGCTTCGAGGGGACTCCTATGGTAGGTACACCTATAGCTTGGCAGTAGTACTGTAGACTATTTTATCACTGACCTCAACCCTGAGTCTCTCAGAGCGTTCACAGTCAGCCCACTGACACCCCTATCAGACCACAGCAAAATCACAGTCTACTTGAGCAGAGCAATACTCAATCATGAGGCATCAAAGCCGAAGGAACTGCACAATATTAAGAAATGCTATAGACGGAAGGAATGTAGTTTGGAAACCTACCAAAAAACAATTAGTCTTTATTATTTTGGAACTTCTGTGAGTGTAATGTTTACTGTTCATTTTTATTGTTTATTTCACTTTTGTATATTATCTACTTCACTTGCTTTGGCAATGTTAACATGTGTTTCCCATGGCAATAAAGCCCCTTGAATTGAATTGAGAGATGAAGAGAGAGAGGTAGAGATAGAGAGAGGTTTACATGGAGAACTCAGGCCTGGTCCTCTCTGAAGCTCAGAGCTGATATAGAGAGAAGTGTAATCTGGTCAGCACCATGGACAGACAGCCTCTGATCACTGCTCTCTGCTGCCAGCCCAGCCAGCTGCTCTATATCTTCAGCCCCCATTCACCACTGCTTCACTCTCTCTCTCTCTCTCTCTCTCTGCCTGGCTGGCTGACTTACTGACTGCCTCACAGAGCCCCCATTCAGGTCTGGCCTGGCTAGCTGAAGAAATCACTGGCCTTATGTGTGAGCCAGATACTGAGTGTCCTGACCTGCCCCCTACCTCTCTCACTATAGCCGAGCAGCAGGCCAGGGTTGTCAGCGCCAACGTTATTTCACTTCACGGAAACTGATCCATGTCTTGAAGAATTCATCAAATAGCCATTACTTAACTGAAACTCAGTCCTCCAAAAAGTGTGATACAATTGAAATAGTACATTTTACAGGAAACCCAAGTAATCATGACGACGACCCCTGACTGAGGCCTGCTTCTAATTCAGCCGTGGCAGGGTCACATTTTTCAACCTCCCGTCCTGTTTCTTTTCGCATCTCGGATTGTATATTCTGATATCATAGCCTCACAGTGGGCCTGTCCTTACTGCCAGACTGTTGAGCCAATTACCCCAATTAACAGGATACTGTGAGGAGTAAACAGAATGTCACTTTCGCGAAGCCAAACGTGCGATCGACAGAACCAATCAGCTGTAGTCTGTGTGAATCAGGAGCTGTGAAATGTCTGAGTTTGAACAGTGGGGTTTCCTTTAGTGTTCCCTTTCATTCATTACCATGGAGCCATGGCACTCATTCTGTGTCAAAGGATGGACAACACAACAGACAAGAAACATAACATAAATCAATGGGCTCTGAAACAGTGAAAAATGTTGGTTGATTAAATGTGTAGTTTTCTGGATCACTGTATGATTTGGCTGTATGTTTTCTAATGAAAGACCTGTCTTTAATGCATATTATTATAATATTAATCTGTCCAGACCTGTCTTTAATGCATATTATTATAATATATTAAGCTGTCCAGACCTGTCTTTAATGCATATTATAATAATATATTAAGCTGTCCAGACCTGTCTTTAATGCATATTATTATAATATATTAAGCTGTCCAGACCTGTCTTTAATGCATATTATTATAATATATTAAGCTGTCCAGACCTGTCTTTAATGCATATTATTATAATATATTAAGCTGTCCAGACCTGTCTTTAATGCATATTATTATAATATATTAAGCTGTCCAGACCTGTCTTTAATGCATATTATAATAATATATTAAGCTGTCCAGACCTGTCTTTAATGCATATTATTATAATATATTAAGCTGTCCAGACCTGTCTTTAATGCATATTATAATAATATAGTAAGCTGTCCAGACCTGTCTTTAATGCATATTATTATAATATATTAAGCTGTCCAGACCTGTCTTTAATGCATATTATTATAATATATTAAGCTGTCCAGACCTGTCTTTAATGCATATTATAATAATATATTAAGCTGTCCAGACCTGTCTTTAATGCATATTATTATAATATATTAAGCTGTCCAGACCTGTCTTTAATGCATATTATAATAATATATTAAGCTATCCAGACCTGTCTTTAATGCATATTATAATAATATATTAAGCTGTCCAGACCTGTCTTTAATGCATATTATTATAATATTAATCTGTCCAGACCTGTCTTTAATGCATATTATTATAATATATTAAGCTGTCCAGACCTGTCTTTAATGCATATTATTATAATATATTAAGCTGTCCAGACCTGTCTTTAATGCATATTATAATAATATATTAAGCTGTCCAGACCTGTCTTTAATGCATATTATTATAATATATTAAGCTGTCCAGACCTGTCTTTAATGCATATTATTATAATATATTAAGCTGTCCAGACCTGTCTTTAATGCATATTATAATAATATATTAAGCTGTCCAGACCTGTCTTTAATGCATATTATTATAATATATTAAGCTGTCCAGACCTGTCTTTAATGCATATTATAATAATATATTAAGCTGTCCAGACCTGTCTTTAATGCATATTATTATAATATATTAAGCTGTCCAGAGCTGTCTTTAATGCATATTATAATAATATATTAAGCTGTCCAGACCTGTCTTTAATGCATATTATAATAATATATTAAGCTGTCCAGAGCTGTCTTTAATGCATATTATTATAATATTAAGCTGTCCAGACCTGTCTTTAATGCATATTATTATAATATATTAAGCTGTCCAGAGCTGTCTTTAATGCATATTATAATAATATATTAAGCTGTCCAGACCTGTCTTTAATGCATATTATAATAATATATTAAGCTGTCCAGACCTGTCTTTAATGCATATTATTATAATATATTAAGCTGTCCAGACCTGTCTTTAATGCATATTATAATAATAAAGTAAGCTGTCCAGACCTGTCTTTAATGCATATTATTATAATATATTAAGCTGTCCAGACCTGTCTTTAATGCATATTATTATAATATATTAATCTGTCCAGACCTGTCTTTAATGCATATTATAATAATATATTAAGCTGTCCAGACCTGTCTTTAATGCATATTATTATAATATATTAAGCTGTCCAGACCTGTCTTTAATGCATATTATTATAATATATTAAGCTGTCCAGACCTGTCTTTAATGCATATTATTATAATATATTAAGCTGTCCAGACCTGTCTTTAATGCATATTATTATAATATATTAAGCTGTCCAGACCTGTCTTTAATGCATATTATAATAATATATTAAGCTGTCCAGACCTGTCTTTAATGCATATTATTATAATATATTAATCTGTCCAGACCTGTCTTTAATGCATATTATTATAATATATTAAGCTGTCCAGACCTGTCTTTAATGCATATTATTATAATATATTAAGCTGTCCAGACCTGTCTTTAATGCATATTATTATAATGTATTAAGCTGTCCAGACCTGTCTTTAATGCATATTATTATAATATATTAAGCTGTCCAGACCTGTCTTTAATGCATATTATTATAATGTATTAAGCTGTCCAGACCTGTCTTTAATGCATATTATTATAATATATTAAGCTGTCCAGACCTGTCTTTAGTGCATATTATTATAATATATTAAGCTGTCCAGACCTGTCTTTAATGCATATTATTATAATATATTAAGCTGTCCAGACCTGTCTTTAATGCATATTATAATAATATATTAAGCTGTCCAGACCTGTCTTTAATGCATATTATTATAATATATTAAGCTGTCCAGACCTGTCTTTAATGCATATTATTATAATATATTAAGCTGTCCAGACCTGTCTTTAATGCATATTATTATAATATATTAAGCTGTCCAGACCTGTCTTTAATGCATATTATTATAATATATTAAGCTGTCCAGACCTGTCTTTAATGCATATTATAATAATATATTAAGCTGTCCAGACCTGTCTTTAATGCATATTATTATAATATATTAAGCTGTCCAGACCTGTCTTTAATGCATATTATTATAATATATTAAGCTGTCCAGACCTGTCTTTAATGCATATTATAATAATAAAGTAAGCTGTCCAGACCTGTCTTTAATGCATATTATTATAATATATTAAGCTGTCCAGACCTGTCTTTAATGCATATTATTATAATATATTAAGCTGTCCAGACCTGTCTTTAATGCATATTATAATAATATATTAAGCTGTCCAGACCTGTCTTTAATGCATATTATTATAATATATTAATCTGTCCAGACCTGTCTTTAATGCATATTATTATAATATATTAAGCTGTCCAGACCTGTCTTTAATGCATATTATTATAATATATTAAGCTGTCCAGACCTGTCTTTAATGCATATTATTATAATATATTAAGCTGTCCAGACCTGTCTTTAATGCATATTATTATAATGTATTAAGCTGTCCAGACCTGTCTTTAATGCATATTATTATAATATATTAAGCTGTCCAGACCTGTCTTTAATGCATATTATAATAATAAAGTAAGCTGTCCAGACCTGTCTTTAATGCATATTATTATAATATATTAAGCTGTCCAGACCTGTCTTTAATGCATATTATTATAATATATTAAGCTGTCCAGACCTGTCTTTAATGCATATTATTATAATATATTAAGCTGTCCAGACCTGTCTTTAATGCATATTATTATAATATATTAAGCTGTCCAGACCTGTCTTTAATGCATATTATAATAATATATTAAGCTGTCCAGAGCTGTCTTTAATGCATATTATTATAATATATTAAGCTGTCCAGACCTGTCTTTAATGCATATTATAATAATATATTAAGCTGTCCAGACCTGTCTTTAATGCATATTATAATAATATATTAAGCTGTCCAGAGCTGTCTCTGTCTCTGTTGTGTGTAATCCTGTAATTAGTGCACTCAGCAGCACACTCACCCACTGGGAGATCACAGAGAGGAGCTGGGTGCCCCATGGGAGGCAGGGGGAGACAGCCGATAAATACCCCTTTGTCCTCACCCCGGCCTCCTCCTCTCTGCTGTCCTGACTCCCTCTCCCTCCCGGGCCCCTCCTCTCTCTTCTCTCTCTGTCTTTACCGTGGCTCCTCATCTCCTACTCCCTTGACCTCCCGCCTGTCTACCTCTCCTCCCTGGTGTGACTAAAGAGCAATAACAGTGGCCAATAATTAGAACAGGCTGTTAATCAAACAGGATGTTAATTAATCCAGTGGTGGATTATGGTCCACTCTCCCCAGGCCCATAGACTCTCACAGTGAAACAGCATGCTAATGCTAAAGGCTAACGCTAATCCCTCCCCAGGCCCATGGACTCTAACAGGAAACAGCATGTTGATGCTAAAGGCTAATGCTAATCCCTCCCCAGGCTCATAGACTCTGACTGGGAAACAGTGTGCAGATGCAAATGTGGGCAGCAGGTGGCCTAGATGCTAGAGAGCGCACCAACCTTTGAGCAAGGTTAAACCGCAACCTGCTCCAATGGTGCTGTACCATTGCTGACCCTGAGCCTCTCAATGTTTGAGGGTCTGGAGGGGTTGGGACAAATGTCCATTAAACACATAAATCTAGAATAAAGTATCTATTCTAACCCCCGGTCTAATCTTCTATTAACCATCATACAGAGAGTAACTCCACTCTGAGTCCTTCAGCAAACAGGGATTAATGAAACACAGGGAAACCTGAGCCAGTGTTAATTTGTTCCTCTTGGTTACTTTCTGTAGCAAATATTGACACAATGATGATACACAGACAGTATGCAAGAGATGACTGCTGCTTGGTTAGTAGCATTACTGTAGACGAAGGTTCTCCTGCTCAGACCTGGAGAGCTGGGTGTGGGCAGGCTCTTATTCCAGTCACATCTCTAACCGGTCTGACTGACCTGGTGGTGCTGTGTGCTGTGATTTCAGGCAGACCTGTGATGATTGTGGTGGAGTACATGGAAAATGGATCTCTGGACTCTTTCCTGAGGGTGAGAAGCAAATACCATTTGTTTATTGATTTTCAATTATAAAAGAACGGAAAGACATAATGAAAATCTCGCTCTTTTGTGTCCCTCTCTCCATTAGAAGCACGACGGTCACTTCACAGTGATCCAGTTGGTGGGCATGCTGCGTGGCATCGCGTCGGGCGTGAGGTACCTGTCTGACATGGGTTATGTCCACAGAGACCTGGCCGCTCGTAATATCCTGGTGAACAGCAACCTGGTGTGTAAGGTGTCTGACTTCGGCCTGTCCAGAGTCCTGGAGGACGACCCAGAGGCAGCTTACACCACCACGGTAACTATGATCTTCCCCTGACCTTATCTGTGCTTTCAATAGCTTTCACTCATCTTTCTTTCCACTCGATCAACTGCTGTTATTTTGTTTTATTTCTGTCTTTTTTTTTTTTTTTGTATAGTCTGTCTTTTCCAAAAACACACAGTTCTCTGAGTCTGCATGCCCTCCTAGTGACCTCTATTCTCAGGGTCACTCTGAGGGGAAGGGGTGTATTCTGGAAGAAAATGGGGAAGAGAGAACAGAAAGGATATTTTGCTTTTGGGGGCATCTGTAAACTATTTTCCGCTCGACAGAACTTTGGTCTGGTAGGGTGAGGGGACAGGGGGCGAGAGTAGGGGAAGAGAGTGGGGAGCAGGCAGGCAGGTTGGGTCACAGCCACAATATGGACTGAGGATTTGTGCAGACTGGTGATTTTACTCTTGCTCTCATCTGAAGAGATAGAAAGAGAGTAGAGGGAGAAAGGCCAGGAGGAATGTTAGTTCTGCTGTTAAAGCAGCTCAGAGCGTTTCTTTGTTCTTTGACACAAAGTCTCAAACTGTGAAAATGTGTTTGTACACGTTGAGAGACTTCATAAAAGTGCATTCAAACTGAGACTGTTTAACATATGGTCTGTCAATTACACATATTTCCTCAAGCATGCATTGTCACGAACCAGATGGAACCTGACGTGTGTGTGTGTGTGTGTGTGTGTGTGTGTGTGTGTGTGTGTGTGTGTGTGTGTGTGTGTGTGTGTGTGTGTGTGTGTGTGTGTGTGTGTGTGTGTGTGTGTGTGTGTGTGTGAGAGAACAGGGAGGTAAGATCCCTATCAGGTGGACAGCTCCAGAGGCCATCTCCTACAGGAAGTTCTCATCAGCCAGCGATGCCTGGAGCTACGGTATCGTCATGTGGGAAGTGATGTCATACGGGGAGCGGCCTTACTGGGAGATGTCCAATCAGGATGTGAGTTGTGGATGATGTCTTCTCTATGGAGTTAACCTGGGAGTCTTAATGGGTATCGTGATTGGGTATCGTGAAACGCCATTCTTATGAGTGTCCATACTGTATAATATCTAAAGCTTTGAGATTCCACTGGTGGGAGAGAGAGAGGGGGGGAAGAGAGGGAGAGAGAGAGAGACTGGCCAACGGAGGGGTTTAAAAGTTGTGGAGTCAGACCCTGGCTGACTGACCTCACGGTCTCAGGTCAATCGTCAGAGGGATGGAGGGGATTCATCCCGTCACCCTGTGGAGTGTGAAAGCTCTTTGGTAATCCCCCTCAGCTATTCACAGCGCACACCAGCACACACACAGACCCTGGCCTCATGGGGATTGTGATGCTGGGGAATTGCTTAGAAGTGCTTTCCACGACAAACGCCCCCGCCAATTCCTGACTGTTGCTGCCTCTGCCTCCTCACCCCTCCGCCCAATCCTGCCACCCGTCAGGGCTCAGAGAGGACATCAAGGCTTATGGACAGATGAACAAGCTGTTATATTTACACAGCCCCCCTAACACACCCTGGAGGCATGCTTACAGTAGCTCTGATATACTGTAGTAATACTTGCATAGTACACACTTCCTGAAATGCCTCAATGACATGAGCGAGAAGTGTGTGCGTGCTGACTCTCGCCCTTCATCCACCCCAGGTGATCCTGTCCATAGAGGAGGGCTACCGTCTCCCTGCTCCTATGGGCTGCCCCGTGGTTCTACACCAGCTGATGCTGCACTGCTGGCAGAAGGAGAGGAGCCAGAGGCCCAAGTTCACTGATGTGGTCTCCTTCCTGGACAAGCTGATCAGGAACCCCAGCAGCCTGCTGGCCCTGGTGGAAGATATACAGGGGTACATCACATTATTCATTTCATTTAACAGACATTCTGATTTCACCTGCAAGTGAAACGTTTTTAGTTCTTATTATATTCTCTTTTGTTTGATCCATCTGTCAGTCTAGCAGAGTCCCCAGGAGAGGTGGTGGACTACCACATGTTCATCTCCATCGGGGATTGGCTGGATTCCATCAAGATGAGCCAATACAAGAGTAGCTTTGTGGCAGCGGGATTCAGCACACTGGACTCTGTGGCGCAGATGAGTATTGAGTGAGTGGATGGACTGTTCCCTACTTCAAACATTACTCTAATGTTACTCTAACTTTAACTAAATGTTACTCTAATGTTACTCTAACTTTAACTAAACATTACTCTAATGTTACTCTAACTTTAACTAAACATTACTCTAATGTTACTCTAACTTTAACTAAACATTGCCTGCCCACCTTATCCTTCCAATACCTTAAGTTAACCCAACAATTTCCCCTAACCGTGTGTGTGTGTGTGTGTGTGTGTGTGTGTGTGCGTGCGTATCTTCCCTCTCCCCCTAGAGACGTGCGGAGGATCGGGGTGGTGTTGATTGGCCACCAAAGGAGGATCGTCAGCAGCATTCAGACCCTCCGACTGCAGCTATTACACGAGAATGGCTTCCATGTATGAGACCTTAAAACAGACGGACAGAGAGAGAGAGAGACGGACAGACAGACAGCCACAGCCTGTGCTTCAGACAGGCGTACAGACGGACCATCTCAGCCCGGAGGCCTCTCATACTCAGACTACCACACACTTGGACCTTGATGCAGAAACTCCATAAAGCCAGACTGTTTTGTACACCTGAACCTGCTTCAGCCAGAGACAGACCAATACAGACAGGGACAGGACTCTGAGAGACACACTGTACTGGCTGCCCCTGGGGAATGTATGCCTTGTCGCAGCATCAGTACTTATTATACGGTAGAGCTGTAGATTTGATCTACTACATGTTTTTGTGACCATGATGTAGCTGCTAACAGACGAGCAATCAAAAGGATTGTCCTTAATTAATATGATATGAATTATTTTGGAGTTTGATAAGTAAGTGTAATCATAAGGTATTCTCGTTACGTTTTTTAACCTCTCCAGAGTATCTGGGTATGCTAATACTTGAAGAAGACGAAGAGTCCGCTTTGGAAGTGCGGAGGATTTCTGAATGTTTTAAGTGTATAGAATAATTTATCCATTATAATCCTAAAATAATATTTATATCTGTGCAGTCTTGTATGTGAGCGCCCTAGTAAATCTGGATACTATCTTAATTTATTTAGCATTTTATCTAAATGAGCAATATATGCAGTCGTCTCAGTAACTACGATAAGAGAAATAAATAAATGATACTCTCTTATGGACCTATAGACATTGAGAGCAGATTGTTAGCAAACCTCAACAGACTCTGTTACACGCTAACATGCTAGCTCTACAGGCCAATTGTGCAATGCTAAAGACTTATGACAGCTGTTGGAAAACAATGTATATAGTAGGAATGGAAACCAAGGCTGTTTGGCATACAGTGGTTGGTGTCATGATATGTGTTTGCTGTCAAGACTCACATGTATGCCATGCTCGAGACAGATAGAGGTATGTTCTGCTCGGTGACAGACGCACAGAGAGACAGCAGCACCAAAGTCACATATATATACAACATCTCTTTGTCTCTATATGGCCCTCAACAGCATTGTAATATCCCATAAACCTTTCCAGATCCACAGGTAGCATAGGTGAACCACCCCAAACTCTGCCTGAAACCTGAAGTCTTTCATTAGCTCCCCGAAGCAAATGCTTAGGCTTTAACTCAGCAGGCTAACACAGTCTTGTGGAGCACAGACGACTTGGGTTCAAACCCAGTCGGTCACACACACACCTACAGTATACAGTATGTTCAGGAGCAGGAGTGTACCTTAGGAGCCTGTACGGAGTAGAAGGAAGTTGCCCCTGGAAACTGAACGAAGGTCAATTTTACCCACTAATGGTTGAGGTAAGGATGGAGGTAGGCTATGCTGATCCTAGATCTGTGTTTTGAGGCAACTTCTACCGGGCTGGAGCTCACACCTGTCCAGCAGGTGTTCACAGACAGACCTCTCAGAGGGAGGATACACTTGGCTCCTCCTGGAAGGAGAAATCAGATCAGGCTGTTTAGCATGTCTTACTGCTGAGCAAAGGGAATGCTCTTTTGTACAAAGTACAAGTATACTTATAATTCTAGTATTTTATTTTTCTATCATTTTCAAAGAGACGTGGTAGATCTTGCACACTGTAAGAGGCAGTTTAAAACTGATATTTATTTGCAAATAAAGGTGAACAGTACTGGTGGTTAGATGTCTTTTTATTACTGACTGTTTCATTCTATGGATGGCATGTTCTTCTAGGAGGCATTGTTTACAGGTACTGTTCCATCAGGCAGGGTAGCCTAGTGGTTAGAGCGTTGGACTAGTAACCGGAAGGTTGCGAGTTCAAACCCCCGAGCTGACAAGGTACAAATCTGTCGTTCTGCCCCTGAACAGGCAGTTAACCCACTGTTCCCAGGCCGTCATTGAAAATAAGAATTTGTTCTTAACTGACTTGCCTAGTTAAATAAAGGTAAAATAAAAATTTTTTTAAAAAAAGATGATAAGGGTATCTGGTTGAACATGGCTGTATTTACTGGAGTTGTATTGGAGTGTAAGTAAAGACTTATGACTTATGACTTTTTATTTTGCTTGACACTATACCCACCGTTGGAAAAATCTATTGAAAGTATAGAGAACATAACTTTTTTCACCGTGACTGGCAATCATTTTCCCCTTCTTTTTTTTGTTACTTCAACATCACTGGAAGTATTTTGTCCATCAGTGTCCCGAGAGGTTTGTAGAATACACTGTATTTCAGGTGGACTTTTTAATGCTAGCCAGCAGATGGGGCAGTTGGACCATGCATCAGTTAAGAACAAGAACAAACTTTTATTTGCAATAACAGCCCCGGACGACGATGGGCCTATTGTGCACCGCCCAATGGGACTCACAATCACGGCCGGATGTGATGCAGCCTGGAATCGAACCAGGTGCACTGAGATGCAGTGTCTTAGACCACTGCGCCACTCAGTACCATTATTCGAGCTAGGGCGATGTTGTGGATATCCAACAGTTTGTTTACTGCTTGTGCTTAATTGATCAACTACTGATAAAGCAGGAGAAAAGCCAAGTTATCCTATTGTCGTGACTCGTGATGTGTGTTAAATAATTAAAAATCATCTCGTTTTTTTTAATGTATAGGCTACTACTAAAAAAAGTATATAAAAAAACACCAGTAGCCTGTACATATTCAGAATGACTGGAATATGTAAAGGCTACTGTAAGCCTATGTAATAAACCTTTCCTCATGAAGTTGACATTATCTAATGTCCATCTCAGAATCACCCCATACTGCGAGTCGGGTCAGCAGTAGGTTCAGAGCGTTAATTCACTCTAATAGGCTTATTCACAGACTGGACTGCCAACCTGCTGTCTAGTTACATAGTCCTCATATCCATGGCAACATTCTATTTTAGAACCTTAGACTAAATTGTAGCGATAAATTGTAGAAACTTTAGATTATATATTGAGGGGGTAGATGGCTTATACCGAATTCACATTTAAACCTTAGGTTCAGATGTTGTAAGCAGGACAAATGGGCCTGTTTGATAAACTGTCGGGTTGGCTGGGTCTGAAGAAGAAAGAAGTGAACGTGTTGTGTTTGGGACTGGACAACAGCGGGAAAACCACCATCATCAACCAACTCAAGCCCAGTAATGTAAGTCCACTGACATGGCCTAACTATAATTGAACATATGGGCCTACTGTAGTCCATTGACTGATGTATTTGATTGGGTTCTAAATTGAAACGGATTAACGTGGTGGCCTGCTCTAGGCGCGCGCGTCCTTTGCGCGCTGGCCTGTCAATGGAAAGAGACGGAGTTGTGTATCTGAGTTGAGTGAGCTGAGCCATGGAGATGGTGGTTATACATAAGCGCTGTGAGTGTTAACCGTTGTGGTTATACACTACATGACCAAAAGTCATTGAACATCTCATTCCAGAATTAATATGGAGTTGGTCCCCCCTTTGCTGCTATAACAGCCTCCACTCTTCTGGGAAGGCTTTCCACTAGATGTTGGAACATTGCTGCAGGGACTTCCTTCCTTTCACCCACAAGAGCATTACTGATGTTGGGCAATTAGGCCTGGCTTGCAGGCAGCGTTCTAATTCATATCAAAGGTGTTCAATGGGGTTGAGGTCAGGGCTCTGTGCAGGCCCGTCAAGTTCTTCCACACTGATCTTGACAAATCAGTTCTGTATGAACCTTGCTTTGTGCCCAGGGGCATTGTCATGCTGAAACAGAAAATGGCCTTTTCCAAACTGTTGCCACAAAGTTGGACGCACGGAATCGTCTAGAATGCCATTTTTGTATGCTGTAGTGTTGATTTCCCTTTACTGGAACTAAGGGGCCTAGCACAAACCATGGAAAACAGCCCCAGACCATTATTTCTCCTCCACCAAACTTTACAGTTGGCACTATGCATTTGGACAGGTAGCGTTCTCCTGGCATCCGCCAAACCCAGATTCGTCCGTCGGACTGCCAAATGGTGAAGCGTGATTCATCATTCCAGAGAACGCGTTTCCACTGCTCCAGAGTCAGCAAGCATTACACCATTCCAGCCAACGCTTGGAATTGCGCATGGGGATCTGAGGCTTGTGTGTGGTTGCTTGGCCATGGAAACCCGTTTCATGAAGCTCCAATGAACAGTTCTTGCGCTGATGTTGCTTCCAGAGGCAGTTTGGAACTTACAACATTTCCCAATGGGGAAAATAAAGTCAAAGTCAGTAAAGTAGTGAGTGTTGCAACTGAGGGTAGATGATTTTCACCGCTTCAGCACTCTGCGGTCCCATTCTGTGAGCTTGTGTGGCCTTCCACTTTGTGACTTAACCATTGTTGCTCCTAGATGTTTCCACTTCACAATAACAGCACTTACATTTGAGCTCTAGCAGGGCAGAAATTTGACGAACGGACTTGTTGGAAAGGTGGCATCCTATGACGGTGCCACGTTGAAAGTCACAGAGCTCTTAAGTAAGGCCCATGAATTTGATACACCTGTCAGCAATGGGGGTGGCTGAAGTAACCGAATCCACTAATTTGAAGGAGTGTCCACATACTTTTGTATATATAGTGTATATTAGAACTGTGAATTTTAGGCATTGTGGTTATAAGCAGTGATGTAGTGGTAAACAAAAACATAGGTGGGTAAACTGATCGCCAGTCGCGGTGAAAAGAGTAACGTTCCCTATACTTTCCATGAATTCTTTCCCAAAAGGTGGGCGTACTGTCATGCAAAAAATAAAGGTGAGTAAATTGTGTTACTTGCGTTTACTCTCCACTACACCACTGATTATAAGAGCTGTGAGTGTTATCACGTTGTGGTTATACATACGAGCTGTGAGTGTTATCGCGTTGTGGTTATACATGCGAGCTGTGAGTGTTATCGCGTTGTGGTTATACATACGAGCTGTGAGTTTTATCGCATTGTGGTTATACATACGAGCTGTGAGTTTTATCGCATTGTGGTTATACATACGAGCTGTGAGTGTTATCGTGTTGTGGTTATACATACGAGCTGTGAGTGTTATCGCGTTGTGGTTATACATACGAGCTGTGCGTGTTATCGCGTTGTGGTTATACATACGAGCTGTGTGTGTTATCGCGTTGTGGTTATATACAGTATAAGACCTATGTGTTATTGCATTCGTTACTCTGCAATTATCCACTGCTTGCTTGTTTTCAGCTAAGGTTATATGGCCCACTCTCAGACGACTGGAAACATGTTAGTCAGGTGAAGGTCAGTACAGCCTATTTCACCCTATTTTAACATTTCTTTTTGATACACTTCAGTTATTGTTTGTCTGTCTGTGTTTTGTTTGTGCGTATTACAGACCCAGACACAAGACATTGTCCCAACTATTGGCTTCAATATAGAAAAATTCAAGAGTTCAAGGTAGTAATTAACTTGTAATGTAAACTATGATTAACTTAGTGAACCGGGAAAAAGTCATACTAATTATATTACTATAGTGCGTTAATGCGTAACATGTATTTTGTCTCTACAAAGTTTGTCTTTCACAGTGTTTGACATGTCTGGTCAGAGCAGATATAGAAACCTATGGGAACATTACTACAAGTAAGACTTTACACCTGCACTATTTATCTATATAGACCTGCATGATATGACAGGACGTTTTAATCCAGAGGTGCCTTACCTCTAAACTTAGAGTAACCAGTATTGCCTGTAGAGCAGTTTTAGTGGTTACCCAACCCTAAATCTAGAGTTACCACCCCCCCCCCCCCCCCCCCCCCCCGGCCATTCGCTCTGAATCTAGTTGCTTAACCCTGATGTAGAGAAACACATTCAGTGTTTTTTACCCTGTTGAACCTCCTATCCCTTGTTGATGACATCGTTTTCTGTTGTGGTGTCCACAGAGAGAGTCACGCGATCATATTTGTCATCGATAGTGGAGACAAGTTACGAATGGTCGTTGCCAAAGAGGAACTTGATACTCTTCTCAATCACCAAGGTAAGAGAATGAGACAGTAAGAAAGAGAGAGAGACAGGAAGAGTAAGTGTAAGAGTAAGAGAGGGAGAGAAGGGGAGAAAGACAGACAGACAGACAGACAGACAGACAGACAGACAGACAGACAAACACACTTTCTTCACTTGTTCTCTGGTGTTCCTGCTCCCTCCAGACATCTGCAGTAGGAGGATGCCTGTGCTGCTCTTTGCTAATAAGAGTGACCTGAGAGAAGCCATGTCTTCAGTCAAAGTCTCTCAGCTGCTCTGTCTGGAGAACATCAAGGACAAACCCTGGCACATCTGGTAGGACACAACTCTATCACACACATAAGCAGGTACAGACACACACAGTTGTGTTGGGATAGGTTACTAAAATCTGTCCCTGTGTTTCAGTGCCAGTAATGCTGTAAAAGGAGAGGGCCTACAGGAGGGGGTGGACTGGCTACAAGGTACATAACTGCGTGTGCGTGCATGTACGTGTACTTTTTTCTGATGGAATTCTGGCACCTATATTGAATCATTCTGTTTTGTTCTACCTTACCCATAGAGCAAATTGCACAGTAAGTATAATGTGTGCTCACATTAGTTTATGTCACTGTGGTGGACTTACAGTGCCTTGCGAAAGTATTCGGCCCCCTTGAACTTTGCGACCTTTTGCCACATTTCAGGCTTCAAACATAAAGATATAAAACTGTATTTTTTTGTGAAGAATCAACAACAAGTGGGACACAATCATGAAGTGGAACGACATTTATTGGATTTTTCAAACTTTTTTAACAAATCAAAAACTGAAAAATTGGGCGTGCAAAATTATTCAGCCCCCTTAAGTTAATACTTTGTAGCGCCACCTTTTGCTGCGATTACAGCTGTAAGTCGCTTGGGGTATGTCTCTATCAGTTTTGCAAATCGAGAGACTGAAATTTTTTCCCATTCCTCCTTGCAAAACAGCTCGAGCTCAGTGAGGTTGGATGGAGAGCATTTGTGAACAGCAGTTTTCAGTTCTTTCCACAGATTCTCGATTGGATTCAGGTCTGGACTTTGACTTGGCCATTCTAACACCTGGATATGTTTATTATTGAACCATTCCATTGTAGATTTTGCTTTATGTTTTGGATCATTGTCTTGTTGGAAGACAAATCTCCGTCCCAGTCTCAGGTCTTTTGCAGACTCCATCAGGTTTTCTTCCAGAATGGTCCTGTATTTGGCTCCATCCATCTTCCCATACATTTTAACCATCTTCCCTGTCCCTGCTGAAGAAAAGCAGGCCCAAACCATGATGCTGCCACCACCATGTTTGACAGTGGGGATGGTGTGTTCAGCTGTGTTGCTTTTACGCCAAACATAACGTTTTGCATTGTTGCCAAAAAGTTAAATGTTGGTTTCATCTGACCAGAGCACCTTCTTCCACATGTTTGGTGTGTCTCCCAGGTGGCTTGTGGCAAACTTTAAACTACACTTTTTATGGATATCTTTAAGAAATGGCTTTCTTCTTGCCACTCTTCCATAAAGGCCAGATTTGTGCAATATACGACTGATTGTTGTCCTACGGACAGAGTCTCCCACCTCAGCTGTAGATCTCTGCAGTTCATCCAGAGTGATAATGGGCCTCTTGGCTGCATCTCTGATCAGTCTTCTCCTTGTATGAGCTGAAAGTTTAGAGGGACGGCCAGGTCTTGGTAGATTTGCAGTGGTCTGATACTCCTTCCATTTCAATATTATCGCTTGCACAGTGCTCCTTGGGATGTTTAAAGCTTGGGAAATCTTTTTGTATCCAAATCCGGCTTTAGACTTCTTCACAACAGTATCTCGGACCTGCCTGGTGTTTTCCTTGTTCTTCATGATGCTCTCTGCGCTTTTAACGGACCTCTGAGACTATCACAGTGCAGGTGCATTTATACGGAGACTTGATTACACACAGGTGGATTGTATTTATCATCATTAGTCATTTAGGTCAACATTGGATCATTCAGAGATCCTCACTGAACTTCTGGAGAGAGTTTGCTGCACTGAAAGTAAAGGGGCTGAATAATTTTGCACGCCCAATTTTTCAGTTTTTAATTTGTTAAAAAAGTTTGAAATATCCAATAAATGTCGTTCCACTTCATGATTGTGTCCCACTTGTTGTTGATTCTTCACAAAAAAATACAGTTTTATATCTTTATGTTTGAAGCCTGAAATGTGGCAAAAGGTCGCAAAGTTCAAGGGGCCCGAATACTTTCGCAAGGCACTGTAGATGATGATGTTGTTGATGGGTTTGGAGCAGGGGAGACTATTCAGTCTGTAACAGGTATAATGTTGACGTGTGTCTCATGATAATTCATCTCCCCTACTCTTAACCCTCTAGTGAAGGGCTTTTCTAATGTAGTTGTGGAGCTTCAGGTCTCATTGTTGAGGCTGTTTGTTGTTGTAACTATCATCTCATGAATTGTCCATACATTTATAAACATATATTGTCCATATGTTTATCAACAGATCATATCAGAATAATGAATGAAATTAAATGAATGAAAGGCTTACGATGAAGGATTGTGATGGAGAGAAGAGGGACCTCCACAACTACAGCATGGCTCCTCCAACCAGCTGTGTCATTGCTTATCTTCTGTCACTATTTACATACAGTATGTGGTGCAAGGGAATCATCTGTTTTTCCTTTCTATTTGATACTCTGTCATGATGCCTACTGATGCCTACTGTATGATACTGTTGTAAAGTGTGGATGTGAAGTGTTGTTGAACCGCTTGCTGCAGTGAAGAGAGACCACCCTCTGAGATGGATTCACCTGGGATGGCATGTAGTCTCGGGGTTTTACGAGCGTTGGACCAGCAACCGAAATGTCGATGGTTCGAATCCCCAAGCCAACGAGGTGAAAAATCTGTCGATGTCCCCTTGAGCAAGGTACTTAACCCTAATTGCTCTTGTAAGTCGCTCTTGATAAGAGCCTCTGCTGAATGACTAAAATGTAAATGTGATCAGACTGTTATTCAGTTACAGCACGTGATGTGTAACTGTGTTGTCTGCTTGTGGAAAGATATGATTAATGTATTCTGTTGTTAAACATTTTACCCTCCATATTTCTGAACTGTACTTGATGCTCGTTTTGTATGCCATTAAATGTGCTGTGATGTTTTCAGACATAGTACACCAGTCAGTGCTACAATATATTGCTATATATGTTGGGATGTTTTAATGAAAACAATTAAAGGCGTAGCATTTGCTTGATTTGTTTAGTCTCTTTCTTCTCCTCCAAGAGGATGACAATTTGTCTTTCTATTTGCAGGATCTGTAGATATATTGATCTCGCATAGTAAGTGGGGATAATAGTGAATTAACACTTCAGACTGCAAACGCTGTTTTAATCATTTATGCAAAAACAGATGAGTTTAGGTTCCATCAACACAGAAGTATCAAGTGCAACTAGGAAAGTACATTTCCTGAAGAAAATGTGGTGTGCTTGCTAGCTTGCTTAAAAGGGAAAGGGGGATACCTAGTCAGTTGTACCACTGATTGCATTCAACTGAAATGTGTCTTCCGCATTTAACCCAACCCC
Organism: Oncorhynchus mykiss; assembly: GCF_057628025.1. Lineage (NCBI taxonomy): Eukaryota > Metazoa > Chordata > Actinopteri > Salmoniformes > Salmonidae > Oncorhynchus > Oncorhynchus mykiss. The sequence goes on from NC_143043.1 coordinate 34,234,636, forward strand.
TCTGAATCTGAGTATTTATGGTTGTGAAAGAAGTTATAGTAGTGGTAGTGACTGCAGTAGTAATGGTAGGGACTGGTTATAGTTGAAAAAGTAAGTAGATGGAAAGATTGAGTGATGGATTGATTGGATATGATAAGATAGGATAGCCTGAACATGTGAAAGTTGGTTTGGTGTCTCTAGCTTGAACGGTTCAAGAGTTACTGCTGGTGGGGGTTTGTCATGCTAATCTATCCTTGATAAAGGTTTTTAAGAATTTTAAGTTAGGATAGCCTGAACAATTTAAAGTTTGTCTTATAGCTTAATTGGCAAAGTAGCAGGACCATATTGAATAACCTCTGTATTCCCATGGATCTCATTCAAACCTGTGTTAATTTAAGGACATTTTAAATGGTTATAGTTGAAAAAGTATAGATGGATAGATTAAAGAATTTATTGATTTATTACTTAGGATAGGATAGCCTGAACATGTGTAAGTTGGTTTGGTGTCTCTAGTTTGAACAGTTACTATTGCTTTTAGTGGATTGATTTGTGCAAATGTATGCTAATTTAAATAGTTAGAACTTATAAGGTTTTGAAATGTCTAGCCCAAGGGATACCAAGGGTATTTTCTTGCTCACGGTGTCACCTCGTATCTCATAGTGTTTGTAAATCACCGTTTTTTAAAATGTTTTAACTTTTAATGATGTCATCAGGTAGAACTGTATTTTTTCCAATGTTGTAGTAGTACTTGAGACCAGGTGTCGGTCCGGTCTCGAAACCACATTTTGAGTGTCTCAGTGTCGGATATATTTGTACTCGGTCTTGGACAGTAAGGACTCATAATTTCTACCCAAGACCAGCCGAGTAAAAAAAACTCATGATTATCAGCTTCCATTCAGTAAGCGCATAAAACCGCTTCGCCAGGCCAAATATATACACTCCTTTCTTGAAATATTAATACCTGCAGTCTTTATTTCTATTAGACATGTCTGCGCAGTGACGAACCTATTGGACCTAGGCCTTCAGTGTGTGACAGGTTCGTGATGCTGAAAGGACAGCAACGGTAATGGCTGCGCACTCATGTAGGAGAGTGTACTTTTGTAAAACAAAGGGTTAGTGGTGTAGTTATTCTTGTAGGGAGAGGGAGAAGCTAACAAATTAGCAACAACGTCCTCTTTGACACCTGCTGCAGCGATTAAATCAGAACATCATTGAAAAGATTCATGTAAATCAAATTATTATTCTTATAATTATTTTATTAATCCTTAGCCCCTCTCAGAAAGCGTATAAGGCCCTTATTGTTCCCCAGGTCAAGAGAAGTGAATTGGACAATAATATAAATGATAATTTATATTATAATTTGACCTGGCCTCCACAATCACCCGACCTCAATCCAATTGAGATGGTTTGGGATGAGTTAGACCTCAGAATGAAGGAAAAGCAGCCAACAAGTGCTCAGCGTATGTGGGAACTTCTTCAAGACTGTTGGAAAAGCATTCCAGGTGAAGCTGGTTGAGGGAATGTCAAGAGTGTGAAAAGCTGTCATCAAGGCAAAGGGTGGCTACTTTGAAAAATATGTTTTGATTTGTTTAACACTTTTTAGTTACTATGTGATTACATATGTGTTATTTCATAGTTTTGATGTCTTCACTATTATTCTACAGTGTTGAAAATAGTGAAAATAAAGAAAATCCCTTAATAGTAGGTGTGTCCAAACTTTTGACCGATAGTGTATATTTCACTGAGGCTGACTATCAGGCAGTGAGTTGGAGGCGTGCATGGCCACACAGTCATGGGTGAACAGGGAGTACAGGAGGGGGCTGAGCACGCACCCTTGTGGGGCCCCAGTGCTGAGTAGGGTTAGGCGACGTGGAGATGTTGTTTCCTACCTTCGCCACCTGGGACGGCCTGTCAGAAAGTCCAGGACCCAATTGCACAGGGCTGGGTTGAGACCCAGGGCCTCAAGCTTAATTATGAGCTTGGAGGGTACTATGGTGTTGAATGCTGAGTTGCAGTCAATGAACAGCATTCTTACATAGGTATTCCTGTTGTCCAGATGGGATAGGGCAGTGTGATGGTGATTGCATCGTCTGTGGACCTATTGGGGTGGTATGCAAATTGAAGTGGGTTTAGGGTGGCAGGTAAGGTGGAGGTGATATGATCCTTGCCTTGTCTCTGAAAGCACTTCATGATGACAGAAGTGAGTGCTACGGGGTGATAGTATTTTAGTTATTTTGCCTTCTTGTGTACAGGGACAATGGTGGCCATCTTGAATGCATGTGGGAACAGCAGACTGGGATAGGGAGCAATTGAATATGTCCGTAAACACACCAGCCAGGTGGTCTGCGCATGCTCTGAGGACGTGGCTAGGGATGCCGTCTGGGCCAGCAGCCTTGCGAGGGTTAACACGTTTAAATGTTTTACTCACGTCGGCCACAGAGAAGGAGGAGGGGAGGGGGGCCGCGATGGTGGCACTTTATTATCCTCAAAGTGGGGTTAGAAGGTGTTTAGTTTGTCTGGAAGTGTGAAGTCGGTGCCTGGGACGTGGCTGGTTTTCTTTCTGTAGTCCGTGATTTCCTGTAAACCCTGCCACGTACGTCTCATGTCTGAGCTCTTTACCTACATTTTACTTGTTTGATTGCCTTGCGGAGGGAATAACTACACTGTTTATTTTCAGCCATATTCCCAGACCTCTTTCCGTTGTTAAATTTGATGGTTCGCACTTTCAGTTTTGCGTGAATGCTGCCGTCCATCCACGGTTTCTGGTTAGGGTAGGTTTTAATAGTCACAGTGGGTACAACATCCCCAATGCACTTCCTAATAACTTCACTCACCGTGTCAGCGTATAGATCAATGTTGTTCTCTGAGGCTGACCAGAACATTTCCCATTCCATGTGATCAAAACAATCTTGAATGTTGATTCCGATTGGTCAGACCAGCGTTGAATGGTTCTAGTCACTGGTACATCCTGTTTGAGTTTCTGCCTATAAAGACAGTAGGAGCAAGACGCCGTCGTGGCCGTATTTCCCGAAGGGAGGGCCGGGGAGGGCTTTGTATTCATTGTGGAAGTTAGAGTAGCAGTGATCAAGTGTATTACCCCCGCGAGTACTACAATCAATATGCTGATAGAGTTTAGGTAGCCTTGTGCTCAAATTTGCTTTGTTAAAATCCCCAGCTACAATAAATGCAGGATATATGGTTTCCAGTTAACATAGAGTCCAGTGAAGTTCCTTGAGGGCCACCGTGGTGTCTGCTTGAGGGGGAATGTACACAGCTGTGATAATAACTGACGAGAATTCTCTTGGGAGGTAATATGGCCGGCATTTGATTGTAAGGAGTTCTAGGTCGGGTGAGCAGAAGGACTTGAGTTCCTGTATGTTGTTATGATTACACCATGAGCCGTTAATCATGAAGCATAAACCACCGCCCTTTCTCTTCCCAGAGAGGTGTTTATCTCTGTCGGCGCAATGCATGGAGAAGCCCGGTGGCTGAACCGATTCCGACAACATATCCTGAGAGAGCCATGTTTCCGTGAAACAGAGGATGTTACAATCTCTGATGTCTTGTCTGGAAGGCAAACCTTGCTCGAAATTTGTCTACCTTGTTGGCAAGAGCATTGGCGAGCAATATACTCTGTAGCGGTGGGTGATGTGCACATCTATGTAGCCTGACCAGGAGGCTGCTCCATCTGCCCCTTCTGCGGCGCCATGGTTTTGAGTAGGCTTCTGGGATCCGATCCATTGTCCTGGGTGGTGGTCCAAACAGAGGATCAGCTTCGGGAAAGTCGTATTCCTGGTCATAATGTTGGTGAGTTGACGTCGTTCTTATATCAAATAGTTATTCCCGGCTGTTTGTAATAACGCTTAAGATTTCCTGGGGTAATAATATAAGAAATAATACATAAACTAAAGGTCTTGAAGCGAGGCGGCCATCTCTGTTGGCGCCATCCTAAACGTGTGTGATTTATGATAAATGTACCTATGATCCCTCTCATGTAGGCTAGCCTAATGATTATGTGGCTTAACATTAGTCTTACATGACATTACCAGATTTTTTATTTAGCCTAGCCCACAGTAGCCTAACCTATGAATAAGCTGATTCTAATGTCAAATCTTAGGCCTAAGCTGCATTCAAAATGGCTTTACAGTGATCATTCAAATATACGTTTCCTATTTGTTGTCCTAGAAGCAGATAATAAACACCTTATTTAAGACAGAGCTCCCTAATGCGTGGAGGATTACAGTGTTTTCCCTAAGGCTATTAATTGCTCAGCATTCACATTGTCATGGTTAGAAGGGATCCAGCTTTTGCCAGAATTGACTATTCGTAGCAGGTTTAGGAGAAGTTATGCAGCAGGTTAGGAGAATAAATGTGGCAGGCTAGGAGAATTAGGAAAAGGGTTAGGGTTGGCTAAAATGCAACAAAAAAAATAAGATCACCTTTTGATGTAAAATTGACAAAAGCTGGATCCCATGTAAACATGACCCATTCACATGGTATTATATCCTTCTGGAGGAGATAGCCAGGACACATAATCTTATGAGAGACTGACACAGCAGGATGGGCTGCACTGCAGGCCGCTAGAAAGGCTACTGCTAGGCTACTACTCCGTATGAAGGAATGACAGACAGATTGGGAATATAGCCTTGTGTGTCGGTCTTCTATAGGCTCAGAATAAACAAAGCTAGAGAACAGGTCTAAGAAAATAGTGTCAGACTGTCTCACTGACCAGATCAAGAGCAACCAGCAGATTTGGAGGAGCTCACACGACATGGAATGTCTTGTACTTCAGGTATTGTACTTGTGTCACTCTGTTTATGTTGTCCCATGATAAGAGCTAAGGCATAATCATTTATAGTGCTATCATTATCTACTGTTGTCTTTGAATACTCTCAAATTATACTGTCCTCAAACATTTTCAATTACTTTTTGTTGTTTCCATCTTCCTGTTTGTTGTTTTTGACAGATCCCCCATGTTGACTGGTTAGAAGGAGGAGGACCATGCAGTGTGATGCCCTCTCTCTTCCCCTGGGGTAGGAACTATGTTCGCAACTAACCGTTATAGAGCCAAAGTAGAGCTACACCATACTGAGCTACGCCATGTCACATTACTGACAGACAGTTATCACATCCCTGACAGGACAATAAGGACACAGACATACCCATACACTGCCCTCACTTGGACTCTAAAGCAGAGGCGACACTGGTGGTAGAGGGAAAGAGAGAGTGAGAGAGAGAGAGAGAGAGCAAGCAGACAGAGAGCTGGTCTGGTCTGGGCGGTGACGTGCAGCTTTGACAGGCTTTTTGAACAATGGAGAGGCCTTTATAAATGCTGCATAACATGGGTTTGTGAGTCTACATAGGACACACAGACAGAGACTGCCAGCTGCTAACCTCCTGCAGCACTAGACAGCATCAGGCAGGATATGCATGTCACAGGTAAGAAGGGGAGAGGAGGGAGTGTATGTGTTGGGTAGATCACTGAAAGTGAAGTGTTGGTGTTTTTGTTAGTCAGTTGTTCTAATGTGTGGTTCTCCCTTACAGAATCCATCGTTAAACACAAATAGCATTCTGTTCCCAGTGTTCTACTGAGCCACTTTTCTTTGGTAGAGTATGAAACATATAAAACAGTGGCTGTTTTGTTTCAAGGTTGGTGGTAGATGAAATAATTGATAAATGAAAACTGGAAAGTGGATCATAATACTGATATCAACTGTATTCCCTCTGAATGAGGCAAAGGAAAACTGTAGTATTCCATATCAGAAATAACATGTGAGAAATCCTGTTTATATGAATAACACAATATCAATGGCATGTGCATTAGTCTGTCACTGTCCAGAGTTTGTGTGTGTGTGTGTTTTATTTAATTTATTTAACCTTTATTTAACTAGGCAAGTCAGTTAAGAAAAAATTTGTATGTAGTGTGTGTGTGTGTGTGTGTGTGTGTGTGTGTGTGTGTGTGTGTGTGTGTGTGTGTGTGTGTGTGTGTGTGTGTGTGCGCGCGCGCGCATCACTGACTGGCAGCAGTAGCATAATATCAGGACTCTGATCTCATATGGCAGGTGTCCACACATTAGCCACTCTTCTCTTCTTCAGATAATAATTGTTTTATTACTTTATGCTCTATGACACAATCAACTTAGCTGTGACATTTAATAGTACTGACATTAGTTGAAAACAAAGATAGTTGGTGTGGAAATGTGCGTTTTATTTTTCACTAGATCAATAGCCTTCTCCTCTCTGAGCTCTTCAAATCAAAAATGTTTTTCCAAAGTGAGTTATAGAGGAAGGAGAGGGCAGGGAAAACTAAATTAAAGAGGGTTGACAGCACTTCTGACCTTTCTGCACCTCAGAAGCCCCTCCAAAAATAGCATATTGATACGAGTTCATCCTATGGTCAATTGAAATTAGGTCTAGAAGTGAGGAAAAGCAACGTGTTCTGTAAGTGCTGTATGCAAATTATTGATCAAATGTGTTTGACGCAGCTTGTGACTAAATTCCAAATCTGTCTGTGAATGAACTTTTGTCAAGTTGAATATTCCAACTGCATGTTACGTATTATCAGTGAGAAAATCTCTGAGCGCACTGAACAAAAATATAAACGCAACATGTAAGGTGTTGGTCTCTGGTTTCATCAGCTAAAAGATCCCAGAAACATTCCATACGCACAAAAAATATTATTTCTGTTCAGTTTCTTTTTACATTCCTGTTAATGAACATTTCTCCTTTGCCAAGATAATCCATCCACCTGACAGGTGTGGCATACCAAGAAACTGATTAAACAACATCATCAATTAAAAGGCCACTCTAAAAGGTGCAGGGTTGTCACACAACACAATGCCACAGATGTATCAAGTTTTGAGAGAGAGTGCAATTGGCCTGATGACTGCAGGGATGTCCACCAGAGCTGTTGCCAGAGAATGTACTGTTAATTTCTCCAACAGCGTTTTAGATCATTTGGCAGTACATCCAACCGGCCTCACAACCGCAGACCACAAGTCTTTTTTCAAACATTTTATTTCACATTTTTATACCAGGTCGGCCAGTTGAGAACAAGTTCTCATTTACAACTGTGATCTGGCCAAGATAAAGGTGTTGTGTGGGCGAGCGGTTTGCTGATGTCAACGTTGTTGCCGGTGGGGTTATGGTAAGGGCAGGCACAAGCTAGGGACAACAAACACAATTGCATTTTATCGATGGCAATTTGAATGCACAGAGATACCGTGGCAAGATCCTGAGGCCCATTGTCGTGCCATTCATCTGCCTCCATCACCTCCTGTTTCAGCATAATGCACGGCCCCATGTCGCAAGGAGCTGTACACTATTCCTGGAAGCTGAAAATGTCCCAGTTCTTCCATAGGCTGCATGCTTACCAGACATGTCATTGAGCATGTTTGGGATGCTCTGGATCGACGTGTACGACAGCCTTTTTCCGTTCCCGACGATATCCAGCAACTTCACACAGCCATTGAAGAGGAGTGGGACAACATGTCACAGGCCACAATCAACAACCTGATCAAGTCTATGCGAAGGAGATGTGTCGTGCTGCATGAGGCAAATGGTGGTCACACCAGATACTGACTGGTTTTCTGATCCACGCCCCTATCTTTTTTTTAAGGTATCTGTGACCAACAGATGCAAACTTGCCACCAATACTCTTATAGGACACGTCACTGCACTCTATACTCTTCTGTAAACTGGTCATCTCTGTATACCTGTCGCAAGACCCACTGGTTGTTACTTATTTATAAAATCCTCTTAGGCCTCACTCCCCCTATCGGCAGGTAGCCTAGTGGTTAGAGCGTTGGTCCAGTAACTGAAAGGTTGCTGGATCAAATCCCTGAGCTGACAAGGTTCAAATCTGTTATTCTGCCCCTGAACAAGGCAGATAACCCACTGTTCCTAGGCCGTCATTGTAAATACGAATTTGTTCTTAACTGACTTTCCTAGTTAAATAAAGGTTCAATAAAAAAAATTCATAAACATATCTGTATTCCCAGTCATATGAAATCCTAAGATTAGGGCCTAATTCATTTAATTCAATTCACTGATTTCCTTATATGAACTCTAATTGAGTCAAATATTTTAAAATGTTCTATGTTACGTTTATAACAGTATAATAACAGTATGATTAAAATAAAACACATTTTATTGTACTTGGGGAAATGCAATATCTATTATGGGCCAGCTGAATGCATATTTTCATTAAATAGTTTTAGTGTTTTTAAACACAAAATATACAGTATACAAGAGTTATAAAACAGTCTCTCAATTAGAAGTTAGTGGTTTGTCACATTCAACTGAGCTGGGTGTTGGTTTCTGTGAATGTTTAATCATGTGTGTGTTCTCCACAGGAGCAGCAGAACAGCCTCAGTCACAATCAAAGAGAGACTAGCTGGCTGAGCTCAGAGGACCACGCTCAACAAGTGGAGCTGAACGAAGAACGTATTAGTCACAGACTCAATGACACCAGGGACAGAACCCTCAGAAGAAGCATCTGTTAAAGAGCTCTAGAGAGCACATGGAAGACACAGCCACTGGAGCCACTGAAGTCACTGTACAGAGCTCCATAGACAACACTGAAGACAGCGAAACCACAACACCTGAGCTCCAAAGGGACCACCACTGCAGGATGGCTTCAACACCATGACTGACTCTAGACCCTCTGGAGTTCCAACAGTACAGCTGGGAACCAGAGCTAAAGACCAGAATAATAGGATACTAAACTCATGTCTCAAAGCCATAATTGTGTGGTTGTGTGTGTGGCTCTGTGTGTGTTGATTTGTGTGTGTTGTGTGTAGCATTGTGTAGTTTTGTGTGTGCAGTTGGTCATTAGCGGATGTTCCAAACATGGCCAGCATGGCGGTCCAGCTGCTGGGCTTCTTCCTGGGTCTGCTGGGGCTGGTGGGTAGTGTAGTTGCTACAGTGCTCCCCCACTGGTGGCGGACGGCCTATGTGGGCTCTAACATAATCACAGCCACTGCCTACATGAAGGGGCTCTGGATGGAGTGTGTGTGGCACAGCACGGGCATCTACCAGTGTGAAGTACATCGCTCAATGCTGGCTCTGCCACCTGACCTGCAGGTAGGAATTATTGGTTGTTTGATTTGTTAATTGATTGGTTGATTGATTTAGATTAATTTGAGCACACGGTAGCTTAGTAAATAGGGGGTAGGGTGTAATTTGAGCAACAGCCATTATGATACTAAACACTTCTCCCTCCCTAGGCGGCACGGGCGTTGATGTTGCTGTCCTGCCTGACCTCCACCCTGGCAGCCCTCGTGTCCTCTGCAGGGATGAAGTGTACCCGCTGTGCCCGCGGCTCATCCATCAAGCATGTCCTGGCCATCAGTGGAGGGGTCTGCTTCCTGTCTGCAGGCATGCTCTGCCTAATCACTGTCTGCTGGACAACCAATGATGTCATCCTCGACTTCTACAACCCCGTCCTACCTGAAGGTACTATTCAATATATTTAATTAATCTTTTATTTATTTTATTTTATAACTCTGATACCAGTTTTTTTTCTCACTTAAACATGTTTGCAGAAATAACAAAATAACAAGAAATGTTACTTTGTGTTGCAGGTATGAAGTATGAGCTTGGCATGGCGGTGTATTTGGGCTATGTCTCGGCCTGTCTTAGTCTGATGGGAGGGGTGGTGCTCTGTTGGAACTGTGAGGGGCGGCCCAGGAACCCCCTACATCTACCTCATCATCGCCACCCTTGTCCTCCCCTCGTCTTCAACACTATAAACACCCCCAACACCCCAGCACCCCCTTACTATCCCCCTGCCGCCCTGAAAGGGAACTACGCCCCCTCATGCACCTCACTGTCCAGCAATGGCTACAGACTCAATGACTACGTCTGAGAGATAGAGTACACACTCAATGAATGCTCCTAGTGTGGAAGTGCAAACACAAATGATTATGTCTGAGTGTGGCAGATAATAGAAACTGATTGAGGGAAGTTTAAACTCAATGACTACAAAAAACAGACTTGAGTTACTTTTAAGTGAGCAAGTACACACTCATTGACTTTCCAGCAGACCTTCAGAGAGTCAGTGAGGATCCGTGTGGTTTACGGTGTTGATGTTGTTCAGGTTGTGTCCTTCTCTAGGACTGCCCACAGGCTAATCCTGTATTACTTATCCTGTTGACTTTGTATGTTTACTATAAGAGCCGAAAAACATTAACAGGACTTATTCCTGATTCAAAAATGAGCTTCCTTCATAAAGGCCTTTAGGAAAATGACAGCAGGTATGATAATGGTAAGTTTTATTTCACATGTATTATTTGTTCCCGTTTCATTGCTCGTAACTTAATGGCTGTTGTGAAGCACTTCCTGTCTTTATAGTTTTATAGTCTCATATTTGTAAACTGCTTTATACTTATACGGCTATTTTAAAATACAAAGTCACCATGGTGCAACAGACCAGGTTTGAGCTTGAGTATGGTGATAGAATGCTCGCTATGTGCATTAGCCTAACTGGACTAAAGCACAGAAACTTCTGGGAAATGTGATCTGCGCCAGGCCTACGGTGACCACACGGTGGCACCAACAGTCTGTCTAGGAGGTGAGTGGCGTTCACTGTTCAAGAAAGAAAGACTAGCCAATTGCTTGGCAGATATCCAATTGTTCTGGGTTGAAGACAGGCAGCTTAGAAAGAAGTTTCATTTAAACACAGTCGATGTTTAAATGAAACTGCTTTTTAAAAGGTTCCTAGAATTTCCATTAATGATGTCCAATCCCTATATCAATATATCCAAGTATAACCCTTGAAAATTGTATTTGTCTTTAATTTTTGACTGCCATTTTAAGTTAGCTAAAGGCTATATTTGATCATTTACACGCAGTCTATGTCGCAGTCCATGTCAATTCATTATTGTTGTCTGTCTCCTGTTGCAGGCCCCTACCTGCGCTATTAGCCACGGCAGGCACGTGGACAGGTTTATGAGTTGTTTGTGTATTCTAAAGCTATCCAATTAGATGTATCCTCTCTCTGGCAGACCGTCAACATAAAGCAAGGTAAATTAGACAGAGCTGTCAGAGGAACAGATAAATCAGCTGTCTGGTAGCCTATTTATTAAATTGGTCAACATGTTCAGTCTAAATATAGAAATGAAAAATGCCTTTCCAATCTTCAATGCAAAAAGAGGTCCATTGCTCTTAGAAATTAGACAATGTCTATATGAAATGTGCACTGAAATGAGTAAATTGCTTGAACAGACTGAAAACCAATACACTCAAAAAATGAGGGGTTCAACAAGGATTCTTCTAAGATCCTCAAAGTTCTTCGAAGAACCTTAGGGTTCTTGGCACTGAAATTGTACCCAAAAGATTATTCCAAGAACCCCATAGAACCCCATATGAGGTGGGTTCCTACTAACCTCCTTAGTTGGTGGGGGTTCTTGCAGGAATCTAATTGCCCAACAGAAACATTTGGATTTGAATTTGAAAGGACAGTAGGTCCAGTCACTTAACTGAAACATTTAAAGATCTCCTCAAGTTAAGGTAAATTGTTATTTTCATATTTGTGCAACTCTTTCCCAAACAGAAAATGGACACAATTCAATGGATATCAACCAACAAAGAGGTAAGAATATGTAGGCTATAAGAATATGTTGAAGGCTAGTTGTATTAGGTGCAGATGACTGAACTGCTCACTTTTGTGTCTGCAGGTATACAGACGAGGAGCCATACAAAGGTATGTCAATTGGTATTGGTATGTTACGCAGTTCACATTTACCATGCTCCTCATTTACCTCTTCAATTAATATCCCATAGGCCTCTACATTATGGACAATGTATGCGTATGAAGACCATTATCAAAACAGTTTTTTAAATTCACATTTACCACAAAAACTAGGGTATGAATACTGTTGTGTGCATGTTTTGTTAATCATCTGCATAATTACTATTTTTGGGATTCACACCCTCCCTACACCTCTGATGAATATAACAGGAAACCTGTTCGATCACCATGAACTAATCATTCTGGTTATGGGTAGGAGGAACATCAACACGCCAGAGGATATGTCTATTGGATTTGGGGTTCTGCTGGGAGTTTTTACCTCATATTTACATTTTTTTATTCTGCTTTTCCACTGAAACCATAATAAACACTGATAACAAAAATATTGTGTTATTGTTATGCATATTATTAATAATAATAATAACAGGGGGGTAGTTCAGAAATGAACCTCAAAACGTTCTCCAAAAGGTTCTTTGAGGATCAATAAAAAGTGGTTCTTCAAAGAACTTCTAGGGGTTCCCCCACAGTTTCAATTTGAAGAACCCCTAAAGGATACCCCAGGAATCTTTTCTTTTTAGAGTGTAGATTGGATGGAAGTGGTTGTTTCCAAATTTCAGTACCGTGGACAGCAACAATCTGACAATTGCGAGTTTATACTCCAAATCCCCGATGAGCTATCTCCAAAAACTTGACGCACACCACGCAGAGCTACTAAATGCACACTGAAAGTAGAACAATGTTGGTGTAGGTCAGGGATCATCAACTAGAGCGGATGGTCGGGGGCCTGAACATAATTCTAAATAATTTGTAGACTGCAAATTGACTGCAAAAAGCCCACACAAATATATTTGACTTAAACATAATTATTTCAAACCTTGCTTACATTTGTATAGGATCACGTCTCTCTATAATCTGTGGGAATATACCAAAATTAAAATCACGTGGAAATATTTCCTGGTGTTTTTTTGTATTTTTATGTCCAACAGTCTGACTGATTCTCGTTCCTATTGCCCATGGCTATAATGTTAGACACTATCCTGCATAGAATGGCCCATGTTTTACCAGATAAATAAATAATTTAAATGTTACTGGATGTAGCAAGAGAAAGGCCATCCGTCCAGCATTCTAACCGCCCACTATCTCAACATTCTCCCGCGTAAAAAAATTCCAGTGCTTTCATTTCCACTCAACAGGCCCCTGTGTAAACGTCAATCACGTCTAAATGTAACCTGGAGAGTTAACGGGGTCTATTCAAACCGGACGTTTTAGGGGACATCTCTCCCCTGGGTGTGCGTCATGCCATTACCTATTAGTTATTTTCCTGTCCTTTCCTGGAAGACCTTCACTGTCTGCCTCTACACAACCTGTCACCTTTATTGATAAACCAAACCCACCACTCGCCTTCAGTTTCTCACGCCCATACCCCCACCCCCTCTGACGAATATTCCTCTCATAAACCACACCGGGGAATTACACACGGGTGGCGTGGATTACGTTGAGTTCTAAGATTTTTCAAACCAGGATCTTACCCATTATTCTCTGGAAATCCAGTTGGTCGCTCTTTTGCAACCACCGCCCGAGGTCCATTTAAGAGCCAACTATAAAGGTAGGAGGAACACACACTGTGTCCTGGATAGGGTACTCCCTCGTTCTCCAAACAATTGTCTTTACATATATGTTTCAACCGGTTTGTTAATTAACTGTCGCCTCAGATTTCATTCAATTGAAGTAGAAGTCATTAGCTGAAATTACGTTTAAGTGTGTGTGTGAGAGATCGGCGGGTCTTTGAAAGGAAGTCGATATTACTGCTTTAGTCGCTCCTGAAACACTGCCGTCAGCAAGAATTAAACCTGAAAAGTGATTTGATTTTGGTGTGGCACGAAAGACACATCCAGTTAAAATGTCTCAGCACTTTATTTTCCTAGTAGGGCGCGCTCTCCGCGATGCGTAATGCGCCTTTTACGCACATGTGAAACCGGTGTAGAACATAGCCTTTTCTACATCTGATAAAACATGGTTACAATCACAATCCCTGTTTTACTTTAAACATTATTGTAAAACCCATAATCATTCGTGGGTGTATTATGTAGCCTACATTATTTTAACATGTAAATAAAACAAAATCTTCAACAAAAGAGTGGAAAGAGAGAAAGCTCAAATGGTCAAATAATATTATAGCCAATACAAATTCAACTAATTATTATTTAGCCAATTATGTAATAAAACAGTTACATCTGTTTGTCTTAAGAAGATACACGTTTGATTGTGCGTCTGATGACCACTTTACCGGGAGTGGCTGAGTGGCTTTTTCCTCTCCATCCCTGGCGCAGGTCTCAATGAAACGCCGTTCCTCACGCAGAGACTGATCACGGCAGTGGAAGAGGATGGCCGTCCACGCTGAGGGGATCGTGGCTATAGTGATCTTCTACTTGCTTATTCTGGCCGTGGGGATATGGGCCGCGTGGAAGAACAAAAATTCAGGGGTGTCGGAGGGCCAGGACCGCAGTGAAACCATCATGGTGGGCGGGAGGGACATTGGGTTGTTCGTCGGTGGATTCACCATGACGGGTGAGTTGTGACATGTTTTTAGACTTCGCGACTTGGAGAGAGATTGTGGCAGGGCTGGGTTGGCTTATAACATTTAATTCATGATTTGAAAACCTACAATTGTTTCCTATGAGGATGGTTTACATTTAAATGTGGACTTCTTCCTAAATTGACTGAATTGTTGGAGAGGAATTGCACCTTGCATTTCTTTCCAAATATTTCCGCTGTCAACTTTAGAGACAGTTTAGTGATGGGGAAATTGAAATCAATCATGTTCCTCATGACACAATGGAAACTGACGTAATAAGACAAATGCCTGTATGACTGTTTTTCCCCACACAGCAGTCAGACCAGCACCGCGGACCGGTTTTACGCACGGACCTTTATCAACTGTTGCGATAGGCATCGCGAAAATCAATTACCTAAATTTCAACGACAGCTGTTGTATCGAGTTGGAGAACACAATGTATCGACGGGCTATTGTAAATGCACACCGTCTCATTATCAGAATTATTCCCTTGTTTTAGTGAGAACAACATTAATTGACGCCAAAGTTAATTAAAGACCCAGAGCATTTCCTAACTAATCTCTTTGATGCTATTTTAATAACAGACCCCGGAGGTGCAGGCTTTTATAGGCGCGAAAAGTCATCAATTATTTATTTTCCGCCAGTTACAGAAATGCTCAGGAAAATAATGGTGGCCTAATTGATCTATGTTAACCGTTTCATAACTTACCAATCCTGACATATTCATTAGCTTTATTAACTGGGAATAAGAACTAGGTTATTAACGTTCTGTGATTTATTCCACTAAATATATCAGATTTGACATTGTTTGTATGATTGGATATTATTTGTGTAATTAATTTGAAGGCTACAATGTGGCTCTAAAATTAAGTCTATGAAAAACATAAACTATAAAGACATCTCAACAATTATAATTTTTTTTAGGCAAGCTTATTAATGTGTGTTAAATGTTTTTTTATATCTTAAACTATGTGATGAACCTCTCCTCCAGCTACATGGGTGGGCGGAGGCTACATCAACGGGACGGCAGAGTATGTCTACCTGCCTGACTACGGCCTTGCCTGGGCACAAGCTCCCTTTGGATATGCCCTCAGTCTGGTAGTAGGTAAGGACACTAACCAATTGTGTTGGGATTCATCATCATCAATGAAGGATAGTACCGTCGTTCCACCAATTAGGTGCCTTTTGAGTATAGTGTAACTTTCACCAAATGTATACTTGTGTGTTCAAATGTGTTCAACTTCATAAAAAAACGAGTTTTCCCATCTCAAGAGGTTAAATAGAAAAAATACTCTAGTAAGTGTCTATTAGCCTAAGTGTCAAATATAGTAACAGGGTTGACTGTAACAGTGTTGAAAATGTCATCTTATATCAGCCATAAATCCCCTTGCTAAAGGGTGATGGCAGCATGTTGTGTGCAACAGGGAGGGGTCATTGAATGCCAGCTTCACAAATCATTTAAATTGTGAGAATATTTCTAGCCTGGCTATCTATGGGTAACAGCGTTGACGTGAGAATATTTCTAGCCTGGCTATCTATGGGTAACAGCGTTGACGTGAGAATATTTCTAGCCTGGCTATCTATGGGTAACAGCGTTGACGTGAGAATATTTCTAGCCTGGCTATCTATGGGTAACAGCGTTGACGTGAGAATATTACTAGCCTGGCTATCTATGGGTAACAGCGTTGACGTGAGAATATTTCTAGCCTGGCTATCTATGGGTAACAGCGTTGACGTGAGAATATTTCTAGCCTGGCTATCTATGGGTAACAGCGTTGACGTGAGAATATTTCTAGCCTGGCTATCTATGGGTAACAGCGTTGACGTGAGAATATTTCTAGCCTGGCTATCTATGGGTAACAGCGTTGACGTGAGAATATTACTAGCCTGGCTATCTATGGGTAACAGCGTTGACGTGAGAATATTTCTAGCCTGGCTATCTATGGGTAACAGCGTTGACGTGAGAATATTTCTAGCCTGGCTATCTATGGGTAACAGCGTTGACGTGAGAATATTTCTAGCCTGGCTATCTATGGGTAACAGCGTTGACGTGAGAATATTTCTAGCCTGGCTATCTATGGGTAACAGCGTTGACGTGAGAATATTTCTAGCCTGGCTATCTATGGGTAACAGCGTTGACGTGAGAATATTTCTAGCCTGGCTATCTATGGGTAACAGCGTTGACGTGAGAATATTTCTAGCCTGGCTATCTATGGGTAACAGCGTTGACGTGAGAATATTTCTAGCCTGGCTATCTATGGGTAACAGCATTGACGTGATAATATTTCTAGCCTGGCTATCTATGGGTAACAGCGTTGACGTGAGAATATTTCTAGCCTGGCTATCTATGGGTAACAGCGTTGACGTGAGAATATTTCTAGACTGGCTATCTATGGGTAACAGCGTTGACGTGATAATATTTCTAGCCTGGCTATCTATGGGTAACAGCGTTGACGTGAGAATATTTCTAGCCTGGCTATCTATGGGTAACAGCGTTGACGTGAGAATATTTCTAGCCTGGCTATCTATGGGTAACAGCGTTGACGTGAGAATATTTCTAGCCTGGCTATCTATGGGTAACAGCGTTGACGTGAGAATATTTCTAGCCTGGCTATCTATGGGTAACAGCGTGACCCTCTCAGTTTTTCACTACAAAACACCAGAAAATGGCCAAAAAGAGTAGAACCAGCTCACTTGCTTTCACACTATGATTTGACTATTAGATGTTCATTGTTTCTCACCATAGTAAAACAAGAGTTCACTTCATGTAACAGGGTTGACATTAAAATGAGGCACAGGTTGTTGTTGTTTTTGAACCTTAAAATGAATCACTAATCATTTTGTGGGACAACCCAGTATCTCAATGACGATGTTGGTTAATGGTGTCTCTCTCGTGCTCCAGGTGGCCTGTTCTTTGCCAAGCCCATGCGCTCCAGAGGTTACGTCACCATGCTGGACCCGTTCCAGCAGATATATGGGAAGCGCATGGGGGGGCTGCTCTTCATTCCCGCGCTCATGGGGGAGATCTTCTGGTCTGCCGCCATCTTGTCAGCCCTGGGTAGGCTTGGGAACCATACGATTTTAACTCCATTATTCAAATGAAAAATCCTTATTGAAAAGGGAGAGATGAGGAAAATGAATAGGCTATACATTCTTCAATAATCAGGCGTTAGACTGTAGCACCACATGTTTATTTATTTGACACATCAGACCTGACTTCATACCTGCTGCTGATGTGTGTGTGTGTCCCTGTGTTTTGTCTAGGAGCTACTCTGAGTGTGATTGTGGACATTGACATCAACATGTCGGTGGTGATCTCAGCCCTGATAGCCATCTTCTACACCCTGGTAGGAGGCCTGTACTCTGTGGCCTACACTGACGTGGTGCAGCTCTTCTGTATCTTCCTGGGACTGGTGAGTCCAACACAAAGCGTACTTCCTCCTTTGCCATACAACTCCAGGATGATGTACTCTCCAGCGCTGATCATGGTGCTGAAACCCCCCCACCCTTCCCCTCATCTCTCTCTCTCTCGCTCTCTCTCAGTGGGTCAGTGTGCCGTTTGCCCTGTCCAACCCAGCGGTGTCAAGCATCAGTGTGACAGCTAAAGAGGCTGTGTACCAGACACCCTGGCTGGGTAAGATAGACTCAGCAGACACCTGGATGTGGATCGACAACTTCTGTCTTCTGGTATGTCATCAGACACTATAATCATCAGTCAATTATATTGACTATAATGTAATTATGCTTAGGTTTGGAGTATGTATTCATTATAAAGCTGTGCGTTGGTTTGTTGTGTATTGACTGTGGTGTTTCTGTCCCTAGATGTTGGGGGGGATTCCGTGGCAGGTGTATTTTCAACGGGTTCTCTCTGCCTCTTCAGCTACGTACGCCCAGGTTCTGTCCTTCATCGCTGCCGCTGGTTGCCTGGTCATGGCTGTCCCCTCCGTCCTCATAGGAGCGATAGGGGCCTCCACAGGTAAACACACATACACACGCACACAGGCACGCACATACTCACATATACACAGGCACTCACATACACACACACAAACATTTGTCTCACACATATTTTCTCATTCATTACGTTGTTCATATCCATGAATCCACTCACATTATTTACTAATGGGAAGTATGATAAAAAGCCCCATCTTTCTCTATTAGCTTGTTTCTACAATGTATCTCAGCTCAGATGTATACACCAGTAGGCAGGATACAGTGGGATGTAAACAACACCAGACGGCTCCTGTCATACAGCACGAAGAGGGATTCATTAGGAGATGTGATTTCTGTCAATATTACATCAGGAGGAATACTAATTAATTAGGTTGATCTGAAGATTCTTCATCAAAGTCACTGTTAATCAACAGCTGTTTGTTAAAGTCCAGAAGTGAGAAGGAGAGTGAGACTGACTGACTAGGGGTATGACTGACATGGACGAGTGAGGAGAAGGGGGAAGTGGTAGAATGGAGGGGGAGAGGAGGTATTCAGATGGCAGATATATGTTCTGGTGTTGTGGGGATTTATTATTTATTCCTGTTGAGATACATGCAGTTCCTGTCATCACTGATGAAATGACAACGTTCAGAATAGTGTCGTACTATGGCTTTGAGACTAGAGATATTTTCTAACAGACAGATTGAATCACATCTGTTGTATGTACGGATTTGAGTAAACCCTGCCCATATACATTTGATAAACCCTGCCCATATACATTTTATAAACCCTGCCCATATACATTTTATAAACCCTGCCCATATACATTTTATAAACCCTGCCCATATACATTTTATAAACCCTGCCCATATACATTTTATAAACCCTGCCCATATACATTTTATAAACCCTGCCCATATACATTTGATAAACCCCGCCCATATACATTTGATAAACCCCGCCCATATACATTTGATAAACCCCGCCCATATACATTTGATAAACCCTGCCCATATACATTTTATAAACCCTGCCCATATACATTTGATAAACCCCGCCCATATACATTTAATAAACCCCGCCCATAAACATTTTGGCCCAAAAGTACGTAAACTACTGTCTGTTGTATTCCCCAGACTGGAACCAGACTACATACGGGGCAATTCCTCCCAAAGAGAAGGACCAATCAGATATGATCCTGCCCATCGTGCTGCAGCACCTGTGCCCACCCTGGATCTCCTTCTTTGGTCTGGGGGCGGTGTCTGCCGCTGTGATGTCATCAGCGGACTCCTCCATCCTTTCAGCCAGTTCAATGTTCGCCAGAAACATCTACAAGCTGGCCTTCAGACAGTCTGTGAGTGCACACACACACACACACATACATAAAGTGGGGCAAAAAAGTATTTAGTCAGCCACCAATTGTGCAAGTTCTCCCACTTAAAAAGATGAGAGAGGCCTGTAATTTTCATCATAGGTACACTTCAACTATGACAGACAAAATGAGAAAAAAATCCAGAAAATCACATTGTAGGATTTTTAATGAATTTATTTGCAAATTATGGTGGAAAATAAGTATTTGGTCACCTACAAAAAAGCAAGATTTCTGGCTCTCACAGACCTGTAACTTCTTCTTTAAGAGGCTCCTCTGTCCTCCACTCGTTACCTGTATTAATGGCACCTGTTTGAACTTGTTATCAGTATAAAAGACACCTGTCCACAACCTCAAACAGTCACACTCCAAACTCCACTATGGCCAAGACCAAAGAGCTGTCAAAGGACACCAGAAACAAAATTGTAGACCTGCACCAGGCTGGGAAGATTGAATCTGCAATAGGTAAGCAGCTTGGTTTGAAGAAATACACTGTGGGAGCAATTATTAGGAAATGGAAGACATACAAGACCACTGATAACGATCTGGGGCTCCACGCAAGATCTCACCCCGTGGGGTCAAAATGATCACAAGAACGGTGAATGACCTGCAGAGAGCTGGGACCAAAGTAACAAAGCCTACCATCAGTAACACACTACGCCGCCAGGGACTCAAATCCTGCAGTGCCAGACGTGTCCCCCTGCTTAAGCCAGTACATGTCCAGGCCCGTCTGAAGTTTGCTAGAGAGCATTTGGATGATCCAGAAGAAGATTGAGAGAATGTCATATGGTCAGATGAAACCAATATATAACTTTTTGGTAAAAACTCAACTCGTCGTGTTTGGAGGACAACGAATGCTGAGTTGCATCCAAAGAACACCATACCTACTGTGAAGCATGGGGGTGGAAACATCATGCTTTGGGGCTGTTTTTCTGCAAAGGGACCAGGACGACTGATCCGTGTAAAGGAAAGAATGAATGGGGCCATGTATCATGAGACTTTGAGTGAAAACCTCCTTCCATCAGCAAGGGCATTGAAGATGAAACGTGGCTGGGTCTTTCAGCATGACAATGATCCCAAACACACCGCC
Source organism: Oncorhynchus mykiss (assembly GCF_057628025.1). Lineage (NCBI taxonomy): Eukaryota > Metazoa > Chordata > Actinopteri > Salmoniformes > Salmonidae > Oncorhynchus > Oncorhynchus mykiss. The sequence continues at coordinate 34,255,334 of NC_143043.1, forward strand.
CGGGCAACGAAGGAGTGGCTTCGTAAGAAGCATTTCAAGGTCCTGTCGTGGCCTAGCCAGTCTCCAGATCTCAACCCCATAGAAAATCTTTGGAGGGAGTTGAAAGTCCGTGTTGCCCAGCAACAGCCCCAAAACATCACTGCTCTAGAGGAGATCTGCATGGAGGAATGGGCCAAAATACCAGCAACAGTGTGTGAAAACCTTGTGAAGACTTACAGAAAACGTTTGACCTCTGTCATTGCCAACAAATGGTATATAACAAAGTATTGAGATAAACTTTTGTTATTGACCAAATAATTATTTTCCACCATAATTTGCAAATAAATTCATAAAAAATCCTACAATGTGATTTTCTGGATTTTTTTTTCTCGTTTTGTCTGCCATAGTTGAAGTGTACCTATGATGAAAATTACAGGCCTCTCTCATATTTTTAAGTGGGAGAACTTGCACAATTGGTGGCTGACTAAATACTTTTTTACCCCACTGTACATATGCAGGCACGCACAATAAACACACAGGAAACACAAGATACATAAATGCACACAGATACAAACACTAAAGTCCCTCCTCCCCTTTCCTTCTCCTTAACCCCAATAGGCAACAGACCGTGAGATCGTGTGGGTGATGCGTATCACCATCTTTGTGTTTGGAGCTCTGGCCACGGCCATGGCGTTGCTCACAGGGACAGTGTACGGCCTGTGGTACCTGAGCTCCGACCTGGTCTATGTTATCATCTTCCCCCAGCTGCTCAGCGTGCTCTTCATCAAAGGAACCAACACGTACGGCTCGGTGGCCGGCTACATCTTCGGTCTGCTGCTGCGTATCGGGGGAGGGGAGCCCTACCTCAAACTACCCCCCTTTATCTACTACCCCGGGTGGGTGCAACAGGAAAAGATCCACCACCTGACTGGAGACGTGGAGTACTTCATCCAGCAACGCTTCCCCTTTAAAACGGTCTCCATGCTGGCCTCCTTCCTGGGTAACGTGGCCTTCTCCTACCTGCTCAAGTACCTGTTTGAGTCTGGGACTCTGTCTCATAAGTATGACTTCATGGATGCTGTGGTGTCCAAACACAGTAAGGAGATCATGGACAAGACCACGTTGGTCAGTAACGACAACATCATCCTGTCGGAGATGGCGCCGGTCAAAACGCACCTCAGCACCTCACTGGCCGGGGCGTTTACAAACACAGAGGCTCTCAGTGATGACGAGGAGTCCAGCCCCGAGTCCTTAAACAACGACCAGGAGTAGAGACCAGGACCCAAAGCCCAGGACCCAGAGCCAGACCTAGACCCAGAACTGACTAGAACCAGCCCTCCTGGGTACCTACCCTCCTGCAGAATTTTGCTGCAGCCTTGCTCTAACATACCTGACGCTACTAATCAGCATCTTTAATAGCTCAACCAGGTGTGCTACAGTAGGGCTGGAGCAAAAGCCTGCATACCAATTGCTCTCCAGCAGAAGGGTTAGCCAGCCCTGATGTAGATCCTTGAACCCAGGCCCAGACCATGTCTGTCCAGCCATCCAGCCCCGTCGTGTTCTCATCATATCAACCACTGACTGACTCTCTGCGAATCAGACGCCACGGCCATTTTAGTTTTCTGTTCTCAGTGCTGCTACAGTAAATGGAGTCATTATAAAGGTAAGGTAATCAAGGTATAAAATATAACTGTCTGTATGTGTCAATAGGGAGCTCTGAGATGGATGCCAGCCCAGAGGGTGATATAATGCAATATTTAATTGTGTGTGTGTGTACGTGTGTACGTGCGTGCGTGTGTGCGTGCGTGCGTGAACAAATTAATATCCATTAGTTATGTGTCTGAAATCAGCTTTAGATTATTTTATTTATTTATTTAGATTATTTCCTAATTTGCTTAGAATTAACTTACTAATACAGCAATACTGTTTTTAGGGTCCATGCTTTAAATATATATGTCATTACAAATCATTCCAAACTGTTGATTGTTTTTTATCTTGATAGCAAAAACACAACATTTCAGTTTGTTTTTATGTTGTGTGCTCATAATCTAATTTCCACACAATAAGCTGGTACAGTTCAGAATACTCAGTGTTAACAATATTTGCATAGTAACCGGATTTGAACAGAGCTGAGAAGGGAAACTCCTATTCCATGTTGTCCATGTCCCAAAATCCTCCTCTCTGCAGGTGGAGAGGTTCAATACTGTGCTGTTGTGTTGGAGCGGAACACTTGCTATATTTCACAGTCTTACATCACATTTTTACTGAGAAACTACCGTGTGTCAGCAATATAGGTGACAAGACATACAAATACTGTATTAATGGCTATACTGGTTGAAAGTGGACCTAGCTGTGGTTTTCATCCATCTGCATTAGAAATGACACCATATTCCCTATATAGTGCACTACTTTTGGCCAGAGCCACATAAGGTTAGGTAGTGTGCAATATAGGAAATAGGGTACCATTTGAGATGGGCCCTATAATCGTTTGTTACCTTCTCTAAACTGTTATTGAGTGCAGAGCAGCAGCAGAGCGGCAGAGGGGTTGGGGAGGCTGAGATTGCTCCTCCAGGGATCGTATCAATAACCCGTTTGCACGAACGATTCGATTCTTCTCCGTCCGTCTGCCCCAAGAACATTTGATTGGTGTTCCAAGCTGGTTATGAGCTGAGACAGGGAAAGAACAGCACTGGTTGTTTTGGTATCAGTGGTTGTATTGATTGGAAGCTGAGCAGGTCCTATGCTGAGTGAATGATAGGTGAACGCTGACAGGGCCCGGCTCTAGCCTTTTGGGGAGCCCATGTTTTATGTTTTAAACTTCATTTCCTGAGATTCTACAGGAAGTGTAGTGAAAATGTTCCAATTTATAACACATTTCATGCAATAGTACACATTTTGCCGTGAGGCAGAGAGATTGTTTTGCAGTTCTACTGCAATTTTATCCATTTTTACCATGGGGTGGAAAGATATTTTTGCAGTTTTAAAGCAAATTTCCTGCAATTCTACACATTTTGTAATGAATTATGCCATGTTAATATGATATCTCACTGAGAATGCCAAACAAAATCAATGGGGGCCTGCTGGAGGTCAGGTCCCCTGGGCATTTGGTATTCGGCCATGATTACTACAAGTTTAGATAGCTGACGAGTTTAACTACCACTCTAAAAATTGTTAGCTGACATGGCTAACTGAGTGGCTGTCAGTAGCTAGGTTTCCATCCAATTTCGACAGATTTTCATGCAGATATTCTAAAACCTGCATAAAATAATATGCTTATTTTGCACCAGAGATGTGTTTCCATTAAACTTACTTTTTGCCTTTAAAATACTGTGCGTGACGTAATGTAGATGGAAATAACTTTTGTGGTTCAATTTCCATTTAACAGTACCAAATGAAAAATAAGAGTTAGATGGGTTTCAATCACATTTTCAGCTCTACTGATGGTCTTGTCACAAAACCTTTTGAGTTATATAATGTATTCACTCTGGTCTTGTCACGAAACCTTTTGAGTTATATAATGTATTCACTCTGGTCTTGTCACGAAACCTTTTGAGTTATATAATGTATTCACTCTGGTCTTGTCACGAAACCTTTTGAGTTATATAATGTATTCACTCTGGTCTTGTCACGAAACCTTTTGAGTTATATAATGTATTCACTCCGGTCTTGGCACGTGTGCTCTAGCCAACAGCTGGCAGATACAGTGCAGGTAGATTACCTATGTTATGAGATTATTATGGATAAGAGTGTGTTTTTCAAACGGCAGCCAGGAATCGATCATGTCACCAGAAGAAGACCCTCAATATTTTTTGGAAAGGAGCATCAAATTCATCACCTTGCACATTCACCCACTGTGTGAAGTTCATCATAACTTATTTCAACTGCAGCCTAATAAACTGCATGATTTTCCGAGTCGTAGTGGGAGGACCACACAATATATCATTGCATCACTCCAAGTTTACTTCGATAGGATGGTTATTATACCAATATTTGCGCATAAAGGCGCTTCCACTACCATTTCTCACATAATTCATTTTACAGACACAAGAAGATCACACCATGTTGAACCAACATTGTCTGTTGGCATTTATAAAATTGTATCGGCATTTCTTGTTTCCATCAGCCCAGTCGTGACTTGTTTATGCGTCAGGTAATTGATGCTCATGAAATGGCTGGATGGAAACGTAGTCAGTGAACTGACACAAGAAGAAAAAACTGCTGATACACAACCACATTTCTAAATCGCACCTGGTGTATTATACTATTCTAACTGTCAACAGTAAGTTGAGACCCTGACCGACTTCCTTTTTAAGACATTTGTGGGGAGACCCCCTAGCAGCCAGGGGCCCTAAGCTTATGTCTCTTATGCCTCGAACCAGCCCTAAACGCTGAGGAAGGTCTGTTGACCAATAGGTTGGTCAGAGAAAACATGTCAAAATGCAGATTTGAGATGATGATGGGAAATTTGGTTGTTGTTTCGATGTTGTTGAGTATTTCTATTCTCTGCTTCACTCCTCTCAAATAGTATTTGTTAGTAAACATTTGCTGGTCTTAATATATCATTTTAATCTGTTTGAATTATGGCCTTAATTTGGGTAGTATTGGGAGCTGGTCTGATGCTATGCAAAGTGTCAGAGTGGACTTGTGTGTCAGGCAGTCTGTTTAGAATGTAATGTGAATGTAAAGTTTCCTCTCCTTCAACCAGGAGACCAGGCTTCATGCTGTCTTATGTGCTACAGTATCACTGGAAAACCAAATCAAAATGAAAGAATAAAAAACATAATCACATCAGTTGCTCGGCTGGCTATACTAAATGTGCTTCTATGTCGTAAATGGAAATATATATTTATGTGTGATACATGTATATACCAACAAAGTCAGCATATGAACAAATGGAATATACGTTTCAATGCAACGTTATCAATTATTTATCCGTTTAGTGAGGTGAAATTACAGCTACATAATTATTCATTTATTTATGCAGTGTCTATAAAATTATGGTGATTAAAATGTGAGGTAAATAAATGATATTATTTAGCACATTGATCATTTGTCTTTCATTGTTTTTGTGTATTACATATAACCAGTGCAGTGTGAGAGCTGTAAACAGCTGGTATAAAGAGAGGGCTGAATGGCTGATTTGATAGCTCTGGGTAACGTACCACGGTAAGTGAGATGGGCCAAGGTCTTCCCTTTACTCTCTAAACAATCTTTTCAGCTCCAGTGATTTTGTTGGTATTTATGTGTAGCCCTACCTCTGTGATCTCCAATCAGGGCATCAAACCCACTTTTTAGCGAACAGTGAAAAGACAGACTGATTTCTCTGCTGATATGCCAATATGGGGTGTGTGTGTGTGTGTGTGTGATTGGCAGCTCTGACAGCAGTGATGGTTATTATATTCTGTGTTGGTCTTTGATTGATGCCTTTTTCCAGAACCCCAGATGAAGCACTCTCATGCCAAACAGACAGACACACACTGACGGCCTTCTGTAATGCCAAACAGACAGACACACCCTGACGGCCTTCTGTAATGCCAAACAGACAGACACACACCCTGACGGCCTTATATAATGCCAAACAGACAGAAACACACCCTGACGGCCTTCTGTAATGCCAAACAGACAGACACACACCCTGACGGCCTTATGTAATGCCAAACAGACAGACACACACCCTGACGGCCTTCTGTAATGCCAAACAGACAGACACACACCCTGACGGCCTTCTGTAATGCCAAACAGACAGACACACAACCTGACGGCCTTCTGTAATGCCAAACAGACAGACACACACCCTGACGGCCTTATATAATGCCAAACAGACAGACACACACCCTGACGGCCTTCTGTATGCCAAACAGACAGACACACACCCTGACGGCCTTCTGTAATGCCAAACAGACAGACACACACCCTGACGGCCTTCTGTAATGCCAAACAGACAGACACACACCCTGACGGCCTTCTGTAATGCCAAACCAAACCACTGACACGCCTAACCTGATGCTTCACACTGACCTGAATACAAGACTTCCTCCCATGCCCTGACCCCATCTGGCCCCTGATCCAGTTAGCTCATTCATTTCAACAACCTTGGTTGGGGTGTGAAGTAGCAACAGACTACTGTTTGTTCTCCCCTCAACCCCTGGGCCATGAACTCATCACAGAGTATTGGGAAAACCAAGGTCACTCCACTCCATCAGGATAATTAAACACAGACACAGTGGGTGATGTGTCTGATGGTGTGAGTTTATGTACATGCGTACAGATGTAGGATTGCAGGACTGTTCTCCGGCAACAGGGTGATCAAATTAAGATGCTACATTTGTACCTGTGTGTGTGGGAAGACCTCAATAGAATGCTGCTGTTGGCAGCCTTGATAGAAATCACTAGGGGAAATACTGGTGAACATTGGACTCCACTTCTGTTCACACCCCCTTCAGGCTAACATCACAGAGGTATAACTCATGCCCATGCACTTGACGGACTAACACAATTGACATTGGATATGCTGTACAGTTCAAGGCTTTTCTTTATTTTTACTATTTTCTACATTGTAGAATAACAATGAAGACCTCAACGTTGTGAAATAGAAAGAGAGTAAGAGAATGATGTAATTTACAGCAATGCAGCTCCGTTGATGTAGTGCTTCTTCAGTCAAAGCAGTAAGGGTGAGGAGGTCTAGAAATAGCCAGCGGTATTTACATTACTCTAAGTGCTGCGCTCCTCTCCTCAAGATGGAGGAAAGGAAAAGAAGGGGCCAGACATGTATTGTGTCTCCATTAGCCGGTATGAGAAATGGGATGGACCGGGAGACTCCACCCACTAGCCGACGCCCTTCTCCTCCTCCTTCCGGATTGGTGTGTGTGCGTGTGTGTATGAGCACAATGTTGTTAGAGATGTACTGGGTTTTCCACAACAGAGGCATAAAAATAAGAGAGATAAAAGCAGCTACAGGCTAGTGGCTACCATCTTCTTTTCATCTCTGTGGCAACAGATTCACATAGAGACAGTAAGACAGTGTGAGTAACGGGTGCTTCCATCTTGAATTAGGTATGGAGGATGTGGAATTGACTCAGCAGTATGGTTGGTGTCGATATAATCTATTTACATTGAAAGCCATGCGGCACTGTTACAAGTGCTTGTTGGGCTAACTATTGCCTTCTGGCAGATTCCATTCGAGCTGCAGGTTAGTTACAGAGAGATCACACACACAAACAGACACGCACACACACAAACACACACAAACAGACACACACACACACACACACACACACACACACACACACACACACACACACACACAAGAGCCTGCCTGCCTGCCTCCCTCGGGTGCAAACAGAGTTTATTAACGCCAGTGCTGTCAGACAGGAACATAAATACTAGTAGTTATTACAGCACAGCTATAGCCGGGAATTAACCTGAACTAACGCTTTAGACTGGACATCGATACACCAGTTAATACTGCCAGAAATGCAGTTTACTGGAAGGAGAGGAATATGATACATTTATTACATAGACTAATATGATACATTTAGTATATAGACTAATATGATACATTTATTACATAGACTAATATGATACATTTAGTACATAGACTAATATGATACATTTAGTATATAGACTAATATGATACATTTAGTATATAGACTAATATGATACATTTAGTATATAGACTAATATGATACATTTATTACATAGACTAATATGATACATTTAGTACATAGACTAATATGATACATTTAGTATATAGACTAATATGATACATTTAGTATATAGACTAATATGATACATTTAGTATATAGACTAATATGATACATTTATTACATAGACTAATATGATACATTTAGTACATAGACTAATATGATACATTTAGTACATAGACTAATATGATACATTTAGTACATAGACTAATATGATACATTTAGTACATAGACTAATATGATACATTTATTACATAGACTAATATGATACATTTATTACATAGACTAATATGATACATTTATTACATAGACTAATATGATACATTTAGTATATAGACTAATATGACACATGTATTACATAGACTAATATGATACATTTAGTACATAGACTAATATGATACATTTAGTACATAGACTAATATGATACATTTAGTACATAGACTAATATGATACATTTATTACTTAGACTAATATGATACATTTAGTACATAGACTAATATGATACATTTAGTACATAGACTAATATGATACATTTAGTACATAGACTAATATGATACATTTAGTATATAGACTAATATGATACATTTAGTACATAGACTAATATGATACATTTAGTACATAGACTAATATGACACATTTAGTATATAGACTAATATGATACATTTAGTACATAGACTAATATGATACATTTAGTACATAGACTAATATGATACATTTAGTACATAGACTAATATGATACATTTAGTATATAGACTAATATGATACATTTAGTACATAGACTAATATGATACATTTAGTACATAGACTAATATGATACATTTAGTACATAGACTAATATGATACATTTAGTACATAGACTAATATGATACATTTAGTACATAGACTAATATGATACATTTAGTACATAGACTAATATGATACATTTAGTACATAGACTAATATGATACATTTAGTACATAGACTAATATGATACATGTATTACATAGACTAGGTCTCAGTAGCAGACTCATTTCATCTCCTATCTGTGATAATGATGCTGTGAAACAAAACAACAATCAATACAATGTGAAACAAAACAACAATCAATACAATGTGAAACAAAACAACAATCAGTACGATGTGAAACAAAACAACAATCAATACAATGTGAAACAAAACAACAATCAATACAATGTGAAACAAAACAACAATCAGTACAATGTGAAACAAAACAACAATCAATACAATGTGAAACAAAACAACAATCAGTATGATGTGAAACAAAACAACAATCAATACAATGTGAAACAAAACAACAATCAATACAATGTGAAACAAAACAACAATCAATACAATGTGAAACAAAACAACAATCAATACAATGTGAAACAAAACAACAATCAGTACAATGTGAAACAAAACAACAATCAATACAATGTGAAACAAAACAACAATCAGTATGATGTGAAACAAAACAACAATCAATACAATGTGAAACAAAACAACAATCAATACAATGTGAAACAAAACAACAATCAGTACAATGTGAAACAAAACAACAATCAATACAATGTGAAACAAAACAACAATCAGTACAATGTGAAACAAAACAACAATCAATACAATGTGAAACAAAACAACAATCAATACAATGTGAAACAAAACAACAATCAGTACGATGTGAATCAATACAATGTGAAACAAAACAACAATCAATACAATGTGAAACAAAACAACAATCAATACAATGTGAAACAAAACAACAATCAGTACAATGTGAAACAAAACAACAATCAATACAATGTGAAACAAAACAACAATCAGTACAATTTGAAACAAAACAACAATCAATACAATGTGAAACAAAACAACAATCAATACAATGTGAAACAAAACAACAATCAGTACAATGTGAAACAAAACAACAATCAATACAATGTGAAACAAAACAACAATCAATACAATGTGAAACAAAACAACAATCAATACAATGTGAAACAAAACAACAATCAGTACGATGTGAAACAAAACAACAATCAGTACGATGTGAAACAAAACAACAATCAATACAATGTGAAACAAAACAACAATCAATACAATGTGAAACAAAACAACAATCAATACAATGTGAAACAAAACAACAATCAGTACAATGTGAAACAAAACAACAATCAATACAATGTGAAACAAAACAACAGTCAGTACAATGTGAATCAATACAATGTGAAACAAAACAACAATCAGTACGATGTGAATCAATACAATGTGAAACAAAACAACAATCAATACAATGTGAAACAAAACAACAATCAATACAATGTGAAACAAAACAACAATCAGTACAATGTGAAACAAAACAACAGTCAATACAATGTGAAACAAAACAACAATCAATACAATGTGAAACAAAACAACAATCAATACAATGTGAAACAAAACAACAATCAGTACAATGTGAAACAAAACAACAATCAATACAATGTGAAACAAAACAACAATCAATACAATGTGAAACAAAACAACAATCAGTACAATGTGAAACAAAACAACAATCAATACAATGTGAAACAAAACAACAATCAATACAATGTGAAACAAAACAACAATCAATACAATGTGAAACAAAACAACAATCAGTACAATGTGAAACAAAACAACAATCAATACGATGTGAAACAAAACAACAATCAATACAATGTGAAACAAAACAACAATCAGTACAATGTGAAACAAAACAACAATCAATACAATGTGAAACAAAACAACAATCAATACGATGTGAAACAAAACAACAATCAGTACAATGTGAAACAAAACAACAATCAGTACGATGTGAAACAAAACAACAATCAATACAATGTGAAACAAAACAACAATCAATACGATGTGAAACAAAACAACAATCAGTACGATGTGAAACAAAACAACCATCAATACAATGTGAAACAAAACAACAATCAATACAATGTGAAACAAAACAACAATCAATACAATGTGAAACAAAACAACAATCAATACAATGTGAAACAAAACAACAATCAATACAATGTGAAACAAAACAACAATCAGTACAATGTGAAACAAAACAACAATCAATACAATGTGAAACAAAACGACAATCAGTACGATGTGAATCAATACAATGTGAAACAAAACAACAATCAATACAATGTGAAACAAAACAACAATCAATACGATGTGAAACAAAACAACAATCAATACAATGTGAAACAAAACAACAATCAATACGATGTGAAACAAAACAACAATCAATACAATGTGAAACAAAACAACAATCAGTACGATGTGAAACAAAACAACAATCAGTACGATGTGAAACAAAACAACAATCAATACAATGTGAAACAAAACAACAATCAGTACGATGTGAAACAAAACAACAATCAATACAATGTGAAACAAAACAACAATCAATACAATGTGAAACAAAACAACAATCAGTACAATGTGAAACAAAACAACAATCAATACAATGTGAAACAAAACAACAATCAATACGATGTGAAACAAAACAACAATCAATACAATGTGAAACAAAACAACAATCAGTACAATGTGAAACAAAACAACAATCAATACAATGCAAAAAAAATCTGAATACAGCACAACAAGAAATGTAAGAAAAGCAATTACATTCCTTGGCTACTAGGTCCTCAATCAACACTTTAAATTGCCCGAGTGGCACCAGAACATCCAATTGTAATAAGTTTTGTAAATTATTCCAGCAGTAAGTTGCATTAAAACTTCAAGCAGATTTACCTAATCCGGTGAAGACCTGAGGAACATCGAGTTAACCAACCCTGTGAACGGGTTTGGTAACTCATGTCTTTATACTTCACCCACAGAGTTAGGTAAGTTGGAAGCTTGTGTAGGAGAGCTTTGTAAAGAAAAAGGGAATAGTGAAGTGATCTAAGGGATGCATGTTAACCCATTATCACTGTCTAGATGAATAACGTTAGTCCTGTTTATGTGTAGACGGACACCTCTTGTTAGAATGAGGATGACCAGACCTCTACCTCTGATCCCAAAGAAAGGAAAGCCTTGATTAAATGTACATGTCTACCTGGACAGGAGAGAGTAGAGGGTCAACAGACAAGACATCCATCCTCATCATTAATGTTACCCTTCAATCCCTGGTTAAAAGTGCCTAAAACACAGCCTCAGAAATGGTTGTACTTGGTTCGTTCATTCAGTTCTCATGGTGCCAGTGTCATATTGGCAAGATGAAGCCTGAGGTGTACAATCAGTTATATGAGCCAGCCAGTCACTGGAGAGCTGGTGTGTGCATGCTGTGTGTGATGTATCGAAGGCTGTGTTTGTTTCTCCAGGCTGTCTCAGGCTGACAGCTCTCGTGCTAGACCTGAACCCTAAAGGAAGCCTGTCTGTCACAAGGTGAACCAGCCTTTTGTCTCACCATTCATCTGGAGAAAAACTCAATTTGTAAAATTCCCTCTACATTACTAATTTGAAGGCATCATGTCACCAGATATTATGACTTTATATATTATCCCCTACATTACCTTTTCTTACCCAGAACACCCTGTGTCTGAGTATCCGTCTGTCCACTTCCTGTTCGATTGGTCATGACATGTGAAGGCTTAAGGCTAACTGTTTAGCTGTTTGTATTTCCCTCTACGACACATTGATTGAGAGTTGGCCTCTTGCACACTGCACTAATATTAACCACTCATTGATTTCCTATCACTGACTCCCACACTGTGAGCTCCAGACCTGGAGGATGAGACAACCAACACACACCATGGCAGAGAGAGGTTCTGATGTGTCTGTTTAGCTCAAAACAAATATTTTGGCAAAAGCAACTTCTGACTGCTGGCTTTATGTTGACTCTAAAGGACCTACTGATCCTTTGGCATCAACATGTAGAGGGAAACCAAAGCTGAAACCTTTTTTTACAAGTGATGTATAAGTTATAGTAACTGTTCATTTAAATCTACCATAAAACAGTTGAATGAAAAATGTACAGGTAGCCTAGTGGTTAGAGTGTTGGGTCAGTAACTGAAAGGCTGCTGGATCGAATCCCCGAGCTGACAAGGTAAAAATCTGTTGTTCTGCCCCTGAACAAGGCAGTTAACACACTGTTCCCAGGTAGGCTGTCATTGCAAATAAGAATTTGTTCTTAACTGACTTGCCTAGTTAAATAAAGGTTAAATAAAAAGTAACTGCCAAAATAGAGGAAACACCAACATAAAGTGGAGTGGCTAATAGGTGCCCTGTCTTGATTCATTATCTGGGTGCTCTGCCATATGATGACGATGGCCTTTCTAGGGGGGGTTTTCCTAGCCACCGTGCTTCTACACCTGCATTGCTTGCTGTTTGGTGTTTTAGGCTGGGTTTCTGTACAGCACTTTGAGATATCAGCTGATGTACGAAGGGCTATATAAATTGATTTGATTTGATTTGATGACTTCAAATGAAAATCCCAAGAAAAATCTCAAGTTGAACATTGAGAAACTGCGGTACTCCAACATTTTTTATGAAAGGACAAAAGGACGTCACCTCATTTCACCTTTTTATTTGGGGCCGGGCAGGCTACCGCGTCGGAGGTTACATCCGAGCATCAAGAGGTATGCCAGTTACATCAGAGCATCAAGAGGTATGCCAAAGACAGTGTTTCTTATGCAAGTCTTTAGGTGATAGTTTCAGGCCTAGTGGTAATACCAATATTAGTCAATAAACAATTGTTACAATATATATACAAATACATAAACAAATATACAAACACCAACATAAAGGGTCTTAATAGGACATTGGTCCACCACAAGCCAGAACAGCTTCAAAGCACTTGGCATAGATTCTACTGGTGTCTGGAACTCTACTGGAGGGATGTGACACCATTCTTCCACCAGGAATTCCATCATTTGGTGTTTTGTTGATGGTGGTGGAAAACGCAGTCTCAGGCTCCACTCCAGAATCTCCCAGAAGTGTTAAATTGGGTTGAGATGTGGTGACTGAAATGCACACACTGAATCACTGAGATTTCTCCAAAATAACGAGCAACTGGGCATCTTTATACGTGACTCCCAGGAACTCAGGAACTACACCTGTGTGGAAGCACCTGCTTCAATATACTTTGTATCCCTCATTTACTCAAGTGTTTCCTTGCAATTAGCTGTATATGTTCTACTGAGTGTTCTTCTGATTCTGAGTGTCTTCCTGATCAATTCTTTACCGGTTTGTATTACCTTTATATGCATTGATTGTTTTAAGCAGTTGTGGTGTATGGAGCTGCAGTAGATGAGTAGTGAATATGGTGTGGAAGAGCAGAGGAGAGAAAGAGATCCTGCTTATTTCTGACCAAGCTGATTAATCCCAATGTACTCCACAGCTGGTTGTGTTTAAGTGGGTATCCATGGATTAAAATAGCTCTGTGTGGTGGCTAAATATAGAGTCGCCTGCATCCTTAGGCCCACTTAGAGCACCGGACTGGGGAGAACTGGACAGGACAAATGTGTGACGGTAGATGGTTTATAAGGGCCTGTTGGGGACTCAAGGACACTTCTTCAATGGGTTGAGGTTATATTTATAATGTAAAAAATAGTCATGTTTTAAAAATCCATTGTGTATAGACTAATACAATGTAAACTGATGTAAATAATTAGCTTTCCATTCAGTATATTAAACTCCAGCATTGAATCGTTAACACTGGTTGAAATAAACATCCCTACCCTGAATATTATCAGTCTCTGTTCCAATCTCTCTCTTTAATAGCATCCCGACAATTTAAACCTGTTCCGAAGCTATCCTGCTTTTCTTCCTGGTTGGTGAGTTGACAGGTGCTGAATCGTCACAGCAACAACAGTAGCCAGCGTAATGACTCGCCGCAGCGCTGAATCCATCTGACCTTCAACGCACAAATTACATTACGCATGAGAGAGGAGGGGCTGCCATCTTTGAGAGTGATTTAGTTGATGCCCAGAAGGAGCTCCACTGCAAGGAGAGGGGGTTGGGTTTGGGGGAAAGGCATTGGAGTGATGCCTGAGACTTAGTGTTGGGAAGTCTGTAGTAAAGAGTCTGTAGTAAACCCTCTTCCACCCCACTGGTTCTGAGAAAGCATATAGCAGTTCTGGCAGCAAGGGGAATCAACCCATTACCAGGGAAAAGTTTTGTGTCCATTTCTTCTTATCTAACACTACACTATCAACAACAATAACAACACACAGTTGACGTGTTTCGCTATTCCTCTTTTTTTCTCTCCTTCCTCTCTCATTCTCTCTCTTTCTCTCTCTCTCTCTTTCTCTCTCTCTCTCTCTCTCTCTCTCTCTCTCTCTCTCTCTCTCTCTCTCTCTCTCTCTCTCATTCTCTCTCTCTCTCTCTCTCTCTCTCTCATTCTCTCTCTCTCATTCTCTCTCTCTCTCTCATTCTCTCTCTCTCATTCTCTCTCTCTCATTCTCTCTCTCTCATTCCCTCTCTCATTCTCTCTCTCTCTTTCTCATTCTCTCTCTCTCATTCCCTCTCTCTCTCTCTCATTCTCTCTCTCTCTCTCGCTCTCATTCTCTCTCTCTCTCATTCTCTCTCTCTCGCATTCTCTCTCTCTCTCATTCTCTCTCTCATTCTCTCTCTCTCTCATTCTCTCTCTCATTCTCTCTCTCTCTCGCTCTCATTCTCTCTTTCTCGCATTCTCTCTCTCTCTCTCTCTCTCTCTCTCTCTCTCTCTCTCTCTCTCTCTCTCTCTCTCTCTCCTCTCTCTCTCCCCTCCTCTCCTATACCCCCCCTCTGTTTCTCTCTACAGTTCCAGGAGAGAACAGAGCACCTGTTGCCCAGATTGCTGTCTGTGTGTTTACCTGCATCTGTAACTGATATCGGCTTCCTGGTCGTTCTGTTCTGGGGAAGAGCCTCATCCGTCACACTAACAAACCTCTGGCAACAGCGCATGTCTCTACGCCCGTAATGCTTTACGATGCTGTCATTTAAAGATGACACATGATAGGGCAGGATTTAGCCGGGCAATATCCCTCTACACACACAGACACACACACACACACACAGCTGGTGCTGTTGAGGAGGCAGAGGCAGGCAGAGATGGATGGGCAGCTGCTGTGTGTGTGTGGGGGGTGGGGTGGGGTGGGGGGGGGGGTCTGGTCTGCTGACCGCCACTGGTAATTTATTTAATTATTAACGTTGTCCATGAATCAGGAGGAGGGGCTGTGTGCGACAGCCGGGATGGGTCCTCCTCTCTGTCAGGACTCAGAGAGAGAGATGGAAGGAGAGACAGAGACAGACAGAGACATTAACCAGTCCATAGGTCTGACAAGAGGTCTGTAAGTCTTTACTGTGCTACCAGAGAGGACATGTTGATTTGAACTAACAGGACATCTGCTCCTCCAACTCTCATCTACATATCTAACCATAAATACGCTTTAAGAGACAGCAGAGTTACCAACTGATATCAGCTCTGCTCTGGAGAGGAGGACTGGGCTGTTTTCATCTGTCATTGTGGTGTCAGAGGAGACAACTAGGCAACTAGCTGGATTTATATGGAACAGGAAGTCCCAAGTCAATCTCTGTTTGATGGCTAGGGGCTGTTGTCTAAGGTCCATTCAGGTCCACACACACAGCTGATGCTGTTGAGGAGGCAGAGGCAGGCAGAGATGGATGGGCTGCTGCTCTGTGTGTGTGTGTGTGTGTGTGTGTGTGTGTATTAGGGAGGGAGGGGTAAATATTTCAGGTTTATCTGCAGTGAAATATCAGGGCCCCTTGATTAGATCATTAATTATAGATTAATTAATGAGAAGAAACCAAGTCCAGCAGCACAACACAGTAACACATATTCATTATAAAGCTCAGCTGGAGGGAGACACGCCTCCCTGTGGTATTTCAGACTGAGATATGAAGATAGATAGACTTTTAGCCTAAATCCAATGACGTTGAATTCATGTTAGTTGACAACTCAATCAAACTGACATCTGTGTCCAGTGGGGTGATAGTGCACTTTATCATAAACACAGAGTATCTGGTTCAGATATGGTCTTCAAGCATGTTGGTGAAAGCCTTACATTTGCAAAGCTTTTCCAACCCAAATACTTGACCTCACTATAATAGGAAATAGAGTCATGCTATTGTCTTATATAAGGCCCAGTTAGCTTGTGGGTAGAGAGGAGCAGAGTAAGAGGACATTAGGAGTAGCAATGCATTAGTGCCGGCCTGATCTGCTCCACTCAGCCTCTTACTGCGACACTGCCAGGGGGACAGTATCAGCTATGTAACTGTCCGGGACGGTTCCCCATGTAGTGCTCTACATTACAAACATTATACAGCCCTCTTCAGCCAAAGTTTCTCAATGGCATAACACACAGAGAGAGTGTATTTAAAGTGGTGCAGTAACCATCCATTTTATTACATTTTCTGCCTGGTATAAAAGCATATTCTCATTCCGCGAAGCGGCCCACGCAGGGATAGAGAGAATATTTATGGTTTCCTTAAGTGATGTTTCCTATAATGTAGTTGCATATCTAACACAGGGAGAGAGAGAGAGATAGAGAGATAGAGAGGGCAGAATAGAGAGACGGTGGGTGGGACAGAATAGATTGCACACTCATGCCTTCCACTTCTCTCCGTTCATCCCTCTCTGCTGCCGTTTGTGCCCATGCAGGAAGCCATGGATGTTAATCTGATTGCTGGTTCTGAAGACGGAAAGATAATTCAATCTAACAGGAGCTAACCCAGTTACATGCACTGTTACGTATTGGGACAGCCTCTAGTCTGGCAGGTACACACACAAGTACACACACACGTACACTCACATACACACAGACAGACACTGACACAGAGGAATGGCCATTGTGTGAGTGTGTGCCTGAGGCAAAGGGGAACACAGTAGGGGTGTGTCTGTGAGAGAGAAAGAGACATAGAGGAGAGAGGCTGGATTTGGGAGTAGTTCTCTGCTGACATGAATGGATGTGCTTGGCCCCTGAGGCCCCAAGCCAAGACATCACAGAGCACACACATCTCAGTGAAGTGTCTGGGATGGGTCTGCTCTAGATTTCTGCCCCTGCAAGACTATTCTCTGAGTGTTTTTTGGCACACACATCAACCAAAGTAGTCGTTTCACGACTTGTCCAAGCCACACGCACACAGTATGTGTTCACAGTCTCTATGGATAGTGTCCCTGATCTGAGAATAGCCCTGTAGACCCAGGTAGTTATGACCTATTAAAAAGGACACTGACATCTTTACCCCTGAAACCCACCATATATCACTAGACAGACACAGGTCTGCTTATAATAAACAGGTGTTACGATGTCAACAATAAATGTCTTCAATGCTTTTACTGTCTCAAACCTTGTTATGCAAAGGAAGAAGTGGATCAAGCAAAAGGAAAACGCGCTTGCAGAACGTTTACAGAAACAGGCCCCTTTGTATCATTTTAGCCCAGGCCAAAGTAACAGAGACTGGGTTGTGTCACTGAAAACATCAGTATGACAATGATAGTTAACCACTCTTTCTCTCATTCTCTCTCTCTCTCATTCTCTTTCTCTCTCTCTCTCTCTCTCTCTCATTCTCTCTCTCATTCTCTCTCTCTCATTCTCTCTCTCTCATTCTCTCTCTCTCTCTCTCTCTCATTCTCTCTCTCTCTACATTCTCTCTCTCTCTCTCTCATTCTCTCTCTCTCTCTACATTCTCTCTCTCTCTCTCTCATTCTCTCTCTCTCTACATTCTCTCTCTCTCTCTACATTCTCTCTCTCTCTCTCTCTCATTCTCTCTCTCTCTCATTCTCTCTCTCTCTACATTCTCTCTCTCTCAAATTCAAATTCAAATTCAAATTCAAGCTGCTTTACTGGCATGAAAAACATTGTGTCAATATTGCCAAAGCAACAATGTATACAATATACATTGTAACAAAATTATAAATGATAGCAAATAATAACATAAAATGGTAGTAAATAATAATACAAAATTAAATACAAAAATAATAACAATAAAATGGTAACAGTCAATAGTAGAAATGAAACTATAACTAACTTATAACTAAATAACGGTCATCTTCTTCTTTATATCAGTACTACAACTACAATCATCATTACTACGACTACTACTACCATCACTAAACTGTTATCTCTACCGTTACCACCCATATTTGGAATGATAAACATTAATAATTATAGTAATAACAATAATAGTAATAATAAGTAAGTTACTATTTACTATGCAGATGTTATTATTCAGTGTCCCTCAGGCTATGGCAGGAAAATACATATTTTATATTTAATACATATTTGGCTGCAAGAGGAGCCATTGCTCCTTCGTCCTTTATGTCTGCCGGTTTCTATTGCCAATCGGTGGTCACTCAGCCTGTACTTGGTAAGGATCTGTCTCTGCTTCGTATCTCTGACAGAGTAGAGATAATCAGCCAATTCATATTCTCTGTTTAGGGTCAGATAGCAATTTAGTCGGCTTTGGGATTTTGTTTCGTTTTTCCAGTATTGTAAATATAATTCCTTTGATTGGTTCATGATTTTGCTTATTGGAATTCTTTCTTTTGAAGCAGTGCTGGTGTCAGCTTGGTTGGTGAGGTCCAACACAAGCTGACTGAGAGGGCTCGTTTCTGGGCTCAGCTCTTGGGCTTGAAGTGCTTTAAATTGCAGACTCGAATTTGGACTTGAATTTAGATGTAGCCAAAATTTTAATGATCTTTTCTGGATTTTCATTATTACTGGAAAACGGCCCAATTCTGCCCTACATGCATTAGTTGGTGTATTTCTCTGGACTTGTAGAATTTTCCGACAGAATTCTGCATGTAGGGCTTCAATTGGATGTTTGTCCCACATTTTAAAATCCAGTTTATTGAGTGGCCCCCAAACCTCACTTCCATAAAGTGCTATTGGTAGGATTACACTGTCAAATATTTTAGTCCAAATTCTAATTGGGATGTTGATTTTGAATAATTTCATTTTTATTGCATACATTGCTCTGCGGGCTTTTTCTTTGAGTGCCTTCACTGCCATATTAAAGTTTCCCGATGCAGATATGGTCAGACCAAGGTAGGTGTAATTTTTTGTGTGTTCAATTAAGGTGTTGTTCAGGGTGAATTTACATTTGTGTTTCTGACATCTGTTTTTTTTTTGGAAAATCATGATTTTAGTTTTTTGGAAATTTACTGCCAGGGCCCAATTATGGCAATATTGCTCCAGAATATTAATGTTTTGTTGAAGACCTTCTTTGGTTGGTGATAGAAGTACCAAGTCATCAGCATATAGCAGGTATTTCACCTCTGTGTCAAATAGTGTGAGTCCTGGCGCTGGAGAATGGTCCAACATGTCTGCTAATTCATTGATATAAATGTTGAAAAGATTTGGACTCAAATTGCAGCCTTGTCTCACACCTCGACATTGTGAAAAAAATTCTGTTCTTTGGTTTTTGATTTTTATTGCACACTTATTTTCTGTGTACATACATTTTATTAAGTCATACACCTTATCACCAAGCCCACTTTGTAGAATTTTGTAGAATAGCCCTTCGTGCCAAATCGAATCAAATGCTTTTTTAAAGTCAATAAAGCAAGCAAAGATTTTGCCCTCTTTTTTTTGGTGGACGTGTTTATTAATTAGTGTGTGTAAGGTGTATATATGGTCAGTAGTGCGATGGTTAGGAAGAAAGCCAATTTGACATTTACTTATTACATTTTTTTCTTGAAGAAAGGTTTGAATTCTTGAATTCAAAATGCTACAGAAAATCTTTCCCAAGTTACTGTTGACGCAAATTCCCCTGTAATTATTGCGGTCTGATTTGTCTCCACTTTTGTGGATAGGGGAGATGAGCCCCTGGTTCCAGACATCAGGGAAGCAGCCAGAAGTTAAAACCATGTTGAACAATTTAAGCACAGCATTTTGCAACTCAGGTGTGCTGTTTTTCAGCATTTCATTTCTGATGTTGTCTACACCACAAGCCTTTTTTGATTTAATAGATTTTAGCTTTTCATTTAGTTCTTGTTGGGTTATTGGGTAATCTAATGGATTTTGGTTGTTTTTAATGACTGATTCAAGGATGTTAAATTTTTCTTTAATTTCTAATTGGTTCTGTTGTAAGTCTTTTTGTGGGATGTTTTTGTATAGATCATCAAAGTAAGTTTTCCAAATTCCTAAATCTTGTATGGCTAATTCTTGTGGCTTTGTTGTGCTTAAATTGTTCCACATGTCCCAGAACTGATTTTGGTCAATTGCGTTTTCAATTTCATCAAGTGTCTTGTTGGTATAATTCAATTTCTTGCATTTCAGTGTTTGTTTATACTGTTTCAGAGTTTCAAAGTATTCATATCGTAGCTCTGGGTTGTTTTGCTGCTTATGTTTTTTGTTTGACATTTGTCTTAGGTGTTTTCTAATTGTTTTACATTCATTATCAAACCATTTGTCAGAAACATTTCGATTTTTGCTTCTGATGTTGCATTGCTTTGGTTTTCTCAAATTTGCTTTCGATGCTGCTTTTTGGAATATGCAGTTGATGTTTTGGGTAGCTGAATTGACACCATCTTTATTGTTTTGGTACTGTGAGTTCTTGAAAAACTGTAGAGAGTTCATCATTTCATTTGAGTTCAATGTTTCAATGAATGCCTCTGCACTGTTTGGAGCCCATCTGAACGATTGGTTTATGTTGTAAAGTTTATTGGGCTGTTTTTTTGAATGAATATTGCCGGTTAATTTCTTCAGAAACACGTTGATCTGACTGTGATCTGACAATGGTGTCTGTGGTCGGACAGTGAATGCACTAATGGAGGAGGGGTCAATGTCAGTGATGGCATAATCGACTACACTTGTCCCAAGAGCTGAGCAGTAAGTAAACTGACCTAAAGAGTCCCCTCTGATTCTACCATTAAGCATGTACAGGCCTAAGGCTCGACAGAGATGTACTAACTCTTTTCCATTTTTGTTCAGTATTTGGTCAGGACTGTTTCTATTATTTATAATAGGGCTACTGTACAAGGAGGGGTGTCCAAATATGTGTTGGTTACCTCCCGCATCAGTGTAGTCAGGCTCAGAACCTGTTCTTGCATTGAAATCTCCACAAAGAAGCACTTTACCCTGTGCCTGAAATGTAATGATTTCTGTCTGGAGATTGTCAAAAGACTGATCATCATAATATGATGAATCTGAAGGAGGAGCATAAGCTGCACATATGTATACATCATTGTCACAATAGATTGTACCTTTGTTAAGTTTTAGCCAAATGTGAGTGGTACCTTTTTTCATTTCATTCAGTGCTAAGTCCTGCTTATGCCAAATTATGATTCCACCTGAGTCTTGGCCCCGTTTAACATTTTTATGTTTGATTGATGGTAGTAAACTTTCTCTATAGCCTGAGGGACACCGAGTATCTATGTCTCCACGACACCATGTTTCCAGTAGGATTATGATGTCCTGTCCCTTGATGTTTTTAATCAATTCTGGATTTGTTGTTTTATAACCAAAATGTGAAGAGT